>NW_026900149.1:0-13744 GCF_033153095.1 Gastrolobium bilobum
CTTTTTTTTTGATTTCGTTTCTTTTTTTTCTTGATAACTGTGGATGTTCGATTGTATGCTTTTGTTTCTGTCTGCCCAGACATCATATTCGTGCTGATATTTCTTGCTGATATTCGACTGTGTTCTTTTTTCTTTTCTTTTTTCTTTTCTTGAAAATACAGTATGTTTCTTTTTTTTCTTGAAAATAGAAGATTGAGGGTGTGGCTTGTCAACAGTTGCTTGTCAATACCATACGAAATATATATGTTTCTTTCTTTCTTTTTCTTTATTATTCTGGCAATATTGAGGGTGTGGCTTTTCCATTATGTTCTTGCTTTCCTTTTCTTTTGATTTTGTTTCTTTTTTTTTCTTGAAAACTGTGGATGTTCGATTGTATGCTTTTGTTTCTGTCTGCCCAGACATCATATTCTTGCTGATATTTCTTGCTGATATTCGACTGTGTTCTTTTTTCTTTTCTTGAAAATACAGTATGTTTCTTTTTTTTTCTTGAAAATAGAAGATTGAGGGTGTGGCTTGTCAACAGTTGCTTGTCAATACCATATGAAATATATGTTTCTTTCTTTCTTTTTCTTTATTTTTCTGGCAATATTGAGGGTGTGGCTTTTCCATTATGTTCTTGCTTTTCTTTTCTTTTGATTTCGTTTTTCTTTTCTTTTTTCTTTTCTTGAAAATACAGTATGTTTCTTTTTATTCTTGAAAATAGAAGATTGAGGGTGTGGCTTGTCAACAGTTGCTTGTCAATACCATATGAAATATATGTTTCTTTCTTTCTTTTTCTTTATTATTCTGGCAATATTGAGGGTGTGGCTTTTCCATTATGTTCTTGCTTTTCTTTTCTTTTGATTTCGTTTCTTTTTTTTTCTTGAAAACTGTGGATGTTCGATTGTATGCTTTTTTTTCTGTCTGCCCAGACATCATATTACTGGACTATTAACTGGTTTTTTTGTTTTTTAATTTTGTAAATTTGATTTTGTCTAGTTGAGTTTGTTAATTTTTTCAGTTGGTGTTTTATTTAACAAAACTAACATTGGATATATTTAGATATGTGGGTTTTCTATTTTATTTATTTTTTAAATATCTATGGTTTCGATTGGAATGATAACATGTTGGTTTTTCATCATGTTGAAGATGATGAAAAAGCTGAAAAGATGGAAGAGGATGAAGATGAGGATGAAGCTGAGATGATGGAAGAAGAAGAGGATGAATATGGGAGATGGGATGCAATTAGAAGAGGATGAAGATGAGGATGAAGCTGAGAAGATGGAAGAGGATGAAGATGAGGATGAAGCTGAGATGATGGAAGAAGATGAGGATGAATATGGGAGATGGGATGCAATGGGAGATGGGATGCAAGTAGATGAGGATGAAGATGAGAAGTTGGAAGAGGATGAAGATGAGGATGAAGCTGAGATGATGGAAGAAGATGAGGATGAATATGGGAGATGGGATGCAATGGGAGATGGGATGCAATGGGAGATGATGACCCAACCAGCCTGTATTGTTTGGCAACACTCCTACAAAGGTGTCAATACCTAGGTATGGTACTTCTGCCCTTTCTTTTCTTTTCTTTTCTTTTCTTTTTTTCTTGAAAATGTTTGATTATATGCTGATATTTCTTGCTTGAAAAGATTGAGTATGTGGGTTTCTTGCTGATATTCGACTGTGTTCTTTCTTTTCCTTTTTTTTTCTTGAAAATAGAGATTGAGGGTGTGGCTTGTCTTTTGTCAATACCATATGAAATATATGTTTCTTTCTTTCTTTTTCTTTATTATTCTGGCAATATTGAGGGTGTGGCTTTTCCATTATGTTCTTGCTTTTCTTTTCTTTCGATTTCGTTTCTTTTTTTTCTTGATAATACTGTGGATGTTCGATTGTGTGCTTTTGTTTCTGTCTGCCCAGACATCTTATTACTGGACTATTAACTGGTTTTTTTGTTTTTTGATTTTGTCTAGTTGAGTTTGTTAGTTTTTTCAGTTGGTGTTTTATTTAACAAAACTAACATTGAATATATTTAGATATGTGGGTTTTCTATTTTATTTATTTTTTAAATATTAATGGTTCTTTCTTTCTTTCTTTCGTTTTTTTTTCGCAATATTTAGATGTTGGTTTCGATTGGAATGATAACATGTTGGTTTTTCATCATGTTGAAGATGATGAAAAAGCTGAAAAGATGGAAGATGATGAGGATGAAGCTGTGGAGATGGAAGAAGATGAAGATGATGAAAAAGCTGAGAAGATGAAAGAAGATGAGGATGAAAATGAGGATGAAGATGAGAAGATGGAAGAAGATGAAGATGAGGATGAAGCTGAGAAGATGGAAGAAGATGAGGATAAAGATGATGAAAAAGCTGAGAAGATGGAAGAAGATGAGGATGAAGTTCATGTAGAACTTGTGAAAGGTCTTAACCAAGAGGACCGATCAACCCAAAAACAGTCTCGGGTTGTTTGGACCGAAGAGCGAATCCGTCGGTGTTTTGTGGCCGATGTTAATGACTTGGGTGTTGACAGTAAGTTATTCACTCTTTCTCTACAATGCAAGGTAGTTGTTATCTTAATTGTTATTAATTGCTACAATTGGTCAATCAATTGATGTTTCTGCTTTATTTTAGCAATACTTTTATTATATTTTTGTGTAGAAATAGCAATCAAATCCTAATAATATTACAATGCGAAAACTAGTTCCATCACCTCTCTTTGCAAACTTTATTTCCACAAGTGTCTTCACATCCACTGCCCAGAATCCAACCATAATTCTTTGAACATCTGTCTCAGCCCCACTTGGATATATAATTTCTGTCATAATATTGGAATCTGCACCAAAATAAAAAATGGCTTCTCCGTTGTTAATACCAGTGTGCATTTCCAAATAACAAACAAATCCACTGCCCATGTATTCCTCTATTTCAGTAATCCTTTCCTTGGAGTAAGCTAATATACTTATTTGGCATCTCTCGAAAACTGAACTAATCAAAATTCAAATTTTCCTTAATTCGATCATGATTAATTTGGTTTCGTGAGAGCTGGAAGCTGCCCAATTGGTCCCAACTGTGTCTTCCATTCGCTGCCAAAAATGGAACAATGATGCCTTTTTCCATTCCTGTGAAAACTCTGGGTTTTTTTTTTGTATTGCAAAAGTATATGTTTGCTGTATTTTTCCAATTGCTGTATTTTTTTGTTCAACATTATTTTGAATGCTTTCTCAAATACTCTTCCTAATCTGTAGTGCACTGGAGTAGATGTCATTGCATGATTGTTAATGAAGTCTGACACATTTGTATGTTCTTTTGATTGTAGAGGTTGTACCTAGAAAAATTCTTCAATTGATGAAGGTTGAGAAGCATCTTACTAGGGCGCATGTGGCCAGCCATCTGCAGGTATTTTTTTCTTTTCCTTTATGCTTTAATTTCATAAAACCATAGTTTTTCATTTATAGAACTTTATTTGTTTTTTTAATTGCTGCAGAAATAAAGACTTCGACTGAAAAGAATCAGGTCTAAGGCAACCCAGCAAGTCAGTCCTTTTAAATATCCTCTTCATCTAGTGAGATGATTAGTCCTAGGCAAACAAGTAATATTGTGCCATTTCAGGGGTTGGCTGACCAAAGCCAGGATGGCAATTATGCTTCACATCTTACCAATTTAAGCTCAATAGGCTCAATCTTAAATGAAGACTTGGACTTGGACTTTGATTCTGACTTTGATCCTTATGATCCTACACAAATGATTGACTCGGATTATTACACAAATGATTGACTCGGATTATTTGTTGTCTATGTAGTTGATAACACCAATTATTTGTTGTCTATGTAGTTGTAAATGGGATTCAAATTTAATTCTTTGGCTTCCCAGATTTGTTCTACTGAGATTGACCTCCATTCATTTGTATTTTCTTTGAGTTTGTATAACCAACAAGTCACGTAACCATGCATTCTTTATATTTTTATACTTTTATTTTCACTATTGTTCTTGTTTGGTTAATAATTAGTCTGATCAACATCGACATTTTTTGTGAATGATTGAACAAGATTATTTGTAAAGACTGATGAGTCTAATGTGGATGGAAAATTTAGCTTTCTAAAATTTTTGTGAATGATACCGAAGTGTCAATTACTAGTATAAATGTCCATAGATTATTCAATATGTTAATGTTTTTGAGTTATATAAGAGGAGTAGATAACTCTTTAAAAACATATATGACGTAAGAAGATGACAAATATATATTATACATGGACTTGTATAGAGATGACACTAGTCCACTACCATATTCTAAAACAGAAATGTCTAATAATATATATATATATATATATATATATATATATGAAAGGTGGAGAAAATTCTAGATATTTGTGCTCGCTTATAGATCTAGATTACTGAATAACTGTTGTTTTAAATCCATGATCTGTTTGGTGGAAAGAGAGAAAATTTATTTATTTTATCATAAGCATTTCTTCAAAATTATAAGGTTGTCTATTTATTTTTTTAGTCCTCTTTTTTAAATTTTAAAGGGAAAATATTTAGTTACAAAAAAGGGAAAATATTTTTTTTTAAAGGATATTATTTATATTATTCTAAATAAAATTATATCATTTTAATATATATTTAATGATTTTTAATATTTTCTTTCCTCTGTATAATTAGAAGCAGAGAGACCTAAAATAAAAGTCATCTAATTTAAAATGACAATTAATTTTCTTTCAGAGATGATCTTCAAGGTAAAGTGGCTGAGATTGAAAGTGTAAATTATCTCGAATCCAGTACTTGATTCTTGAAAGGTAAAAATGATTGAAATTATTAGGTGTGGTGGGACTTATGCTATCCGCTAGGGGTGATAATAAGGCCAAGGGCCTATCAGGGGCCTTAGGCCCGGCCCGTTTCGGCTCGGCTCGTCTTTTTTTATTATTAAGCCAAGACTTATACTCATGCAAAAGCTTTTTTATTTAAAAGGCCTCAGGCTTTCATAGCCAAGCCCGGCCTTGAAGCCTCGGAGGCTGGCCCGTATACATTAAATTTATTTATTTTTTATATTTTTATATTAATCATTTCAACATCCTTTTCTCAGTTTTCTGTCTCTGCTCTATCTCTTCTCCCCGATCTAAGTCATGTTCATCATCTATTTTTATAAGCCATGCGGATTCCACGGCTTATAATGATGCTTATGGCGGCGACCTTGGAAGAAAAATTAATGTAAAATGTGGAAGAAAATTTATTGGTGGGGTTCAAATCTAGTGTAAAAAATCTAGAATATTAAGAAATGTGGAAGAAAATTTAATGTAAAAAATCTAGAATGTGGAAGAAAATTAAGGAAAAGCAACGTAAAATAAAGTAAAGGTGATGTTGTTATTTTGATTTTTTAATATTAATGTTTTTTTATTATAAAAGAAACAACTATTATTTTCTTACAAAAAAATACATATCAGTGCATGATTAATGGGCTGAATACGGCTACAAATTGGAATGTAAGGTTTTTATTTTTAATAAATAAACAGGCCACAGGCTTGAGACAGGCTTTTATTTTTTGTAAACGAACCAGGCCACAGGCTAATATTATATTCGTAACAGGTAACAGGCTAAGGCCAGTCTGACACGTTTAAATACAGGCTTGGCCCGTTAAGATCAAAGCTCGGCTCGGCTCGGCCCGTTCACACCCCTACTATCTGCCACATGATCTTTCTCATTTTTGGTGTTTATTTTTCAAACGTCCTTTTATTTTTCCATTTGGATGGTTTATATTTCTAGCTAAGTTTTGAATTTCGATGATGCAGATTCTGCAAAGGACAGAGATATTTTCTGAATTCACTGTCCCCATCCTTTACTTTCACCTCAACTTCATCAAGCACTTTCATAACTCATAGCTATATGTTGAATTGCGAATTGGGTCAACCACATTCCGCTATGGTGGGATGATAGAAAATAATAACAAAGGAAAGAAGCTAGACAAAAATTGCTAATGAAATCAACAGCTAAATAAAATAAAGGCAATAATGGTGAATCTCATACCATTGAAAAGAAGCCTAAAGCTATTTTGTTGACAACATGGTTTATTTTATCTCATTGATTGCTTGTCTTGGAGGATTACGTAAAGATTTTTTGTTCTTTCCATTATAGTTGATTATATAGTGTAGAAGTTGGGAGCGGTAGATGGATCAGGGATGGAAATTTCAGATAAGGTTTTGGTGATGCCTGTTTGCTACTGTCACAATTTTAATTAATGACAAATGATTGACTTATATGAAATTTTGGCTCGTGGACAGGCCCTATCTCGTGGGATTATATAAGTTTTTGGCTCATGCAGGCTTTTTTATTTGTAGGATTTTTTGCCTTAACTCGTGCGAGCTAGGGCCTAACAGGAAGAGATAGCCTGTTTTGATGACTCTACTTTATATGTAAATTTAGGGGTGACAATATGGGTTGAGCACGACGGCAGTGGCGGAGCCAGCATGACATGTTAGCAAGTGCAAAAAAATTCAGCTAGTGCCCAAATAGCTACGGTTCTTTGGCTACGACCAAAACGTGGCTAATTTTCAAAAAATTTGAACAGAATTTGCTACTTTTCAAATGTAGCTAAATGAACGTGGCTAAATAAGCCAGTGCCAAGGCAACTGTAGGCCACAACGTGGCTCCGCCACTGCCCGGCGGGTCAACCCGCCAAAACGGGACGAGTTGGGTTGAGATTTTCAACCCACAAACCCACTTCAACCCGCCCCGCCTAGAAGTGGGTCAAAACGGGTTGACCCGTCGGGTTATATATATATATATATTTTACAATTAAGTAGTATTTCATTTGTCATTAAATTTTTGTGATATCCAATTTTTTTTTTTACATTAGTACTTCTTAGAAAAAATAAAGAATAACAATTTTATTTATGACAATTGTTATCTTTATATGGAGACGAATGAGTTCCTAAAGAATGTTTTGACAAATATTAGTATACATTTAAGATTGAGATTGAGAAAAATTAAAAGAAGTGTGAAATAAAATAAAATAAAATAATATTAGAAAAATTAATAAAATATAATTTATTTTTAAATTTTAATTATTTATTTTTTTAATTGACGGGTTGGTGGGTTGACCCACCAACCCACCATAAAACGGGGTGAGTTCATTTTTCCCACCCATATTTAATGGCGGGTTAACCCGCCCTGTCCCGTTTTTGGCAGGTTGGTGGCGGGGCGGGGCGGGCCAACCAACGTTAAAAGCATGTTTATAGTACTCACATTTAATCAACAACGAAAAACCATTGTTAAATGTAGGGGTGTAAATAGGCTGGATAGAGATAGGCTTTAGCTTAAATAGGTCAGACACATGTAAAATACTTTAGGCATGGCCAAATTTGTTAGCTTGTGCACGCCCAAATTATAAATTTAGCATGACGTATATTTAAAAAAAAAAAAATTCTTAACATAGACTTGTTAGCCTGTTTAAGCCTACAAGACGTTCAATAATTAAAGAAAATAATTAAAATAATATAATTTTATTATTCAAAACCATTAAAATAATAATTTATTTATTTAATTTAAAATAAATAATATAAAATAGGTCGGCCTATAAGTTTATAGGCCCTCTATGTAAAAGAAAGTCTATGAGATACTTTCTAAATAATTTTTTTAAGATCCGAAACTGTTCTATAATTTAATTCTTTCATTGAGTAGTTAATAATAATAATTTATTCCCCCCTCCTCTCCTTCTACAGTAGTATAGTATAGGATATAGAATCAGATATATTAATTAGCATTTTAATTAACATTTATTTATTTAGAATTAAGAAATCCCTCCCTCCTCGATGTATCTAAGTGACAAAACAAAGATGGATTGCATATTTGAATTGGATTGAGCCCAAAACAAAACAAAACAAAGATGATGCTGCTGAAAATAACACTCGACCCAAGTCCATTATTTGCATTGCTTTTACTCAGTGTAGTGTAGTGTCTGATTGTCAAGTCAAGTGTGGCCCTCTCCAATGCAAATCAATGTAATGTGCTTTGGACACTTGACCACGCGCGCGCTTTTTAGCAGGTAATCTATAATAATTTGATTTCAGCGCAAATATTATAATTTAAAGTTTTATTATAATTAATTAAAGATGGATTGGATTGGGCCAAAACAAAACTGATCAAAATAACCAACCATTGCTCTTAGTCTCTCTCACCTCTCAATGCATAATCCGAAACATGCAGATGCAGTCTCATCACAGATCACAAATTTACAATTTACAATTTTCAAAGATTTTTCATCTAAAATTGGGCGGGATTTAATTTAATAACACTCACTCATTCCTCTCTTTCGTCTCTCTCTCTCTCTCTCTCTCTCTTCTCCACCAAAGAAAAACCCTAAGCCTAGCCCCCTTCTCTTCTCTTCTCTTATCTTCAATCAAGCTAAGCTCAACTCACAATAACAATACTGTTGAAGATCTTGTTCAACAAGATAAGCTACCAACTACAAGAAGCTCCTCAACTCACAGGAAAGGAACTTTCTTTCGCCTCTGCTTTTATTTCATTTCATTTCATTTCGTTGGTTCTACCATTTATTTTAAGTGTGTTATTGCGTTTTTTTCTTTTTTCTTTTTGTTTCAGCGACCATAAAACATGTATTTTTAATTGTATTTGTAGCTCAGCTTAAAAAAGACACTGAACATAGGCATTTCTCCTCTTGATGGCACCCGACTCTGAGCCTCTTGAGTTGAGATTCTTCTCAAAAATCTTCCTTTACTTGCTGCTGAGGATAAGGTAACTTCCGATACCATACCTTTATTTTTTCTTAAATCCTCATTATTAATATTGTACGTCATGTATTTGTTTGTGCTCTATAGTCTATGGTTTATTCATTGTATCTGTATTGTTACTTTTGTTTGTAGTGATAAGTTTTTTATAACTGAATGAATCTTAGAAGCTCAGTTTCAGTTCACTCAGTATTATTACTTTGCCTCTGCTTTTAAAAAGTATATAAGAGGAGCTTAATAGTTGTTTAAGTTTAGTGTGTGATTAATTTAAAGAGAAGAAAATAAATAAAAAAATGGATTTGAAAAATTTCTTAATAAGATTGAAGTTTAATTGCGCTGTTTGTGTTACTTTATTTAGGGAATAGGAGAGATGCTAGACTACTGTTCTGTTGATCGAAGATCAGAGTCAGATCCTCAGAGCACCTAATGTTGTGATTTGACAAGAGAGCTTTATTGGTTATTAATTGCGCACTTCTTCTTTTTTTTGCTTCCTTGCTTCTGTCCTGAGCTCCTACCTTTCTCTCTCTCTCTCTACGTGTCTCTCTCTTTCACTTCCTCAAAATCTTGGCTTCTTAGGGAATTTTGAAGATATTTTTGTTTCCAAAAAATGATAGTGTTATTATATTAAAACTATCTAGCTGTGCTGTGTAGCACTGTATCATTCATTTACCTATTCTGTAGTCTATTATCCTTGTATCTTTTACCCCAATGAGAGTCCTTGCTACTGATATCAATGTATTCTCTTGTTTACACGTACATATATGTTTTCATTGTTTAATTTTAATTTTCACTGGCATCTAGCTTAAACGTAAAAAATGTAATTTAATTGGGCGGGATTTAATTTAATTACACTCGCTCATTCCTCTCTTTCTTCTCCCTCTCTCTCTTCTCCACCAAAGAAAAACCTTAAGCCCCCTCTTCTCTTCTCTTCTCACCCTTCAATCAAATCACAAAAATGGTTGGTTGCCTTTTCTTTTCGTTATCTTCTCTTCCTTCTAAACAAACGATTCATTTAATCTGACTTGAATGAGTGTTCTTCTTCAAGTTTTCTTTCTTTCTTTCAATCAAATCACAAAAATGGTGGTTACCTTTGGCCGATGCTCAGCTCAACTCACAATAACAATACTGTTGAAGATCTTGTTCAACAAGATAAGCTACCAACTACAAGCAGCAGCTCAACTCACAGGAAAGGAACTTTCTTTCGCCTCTGCTTTCATTTCATTTCATTGGTTCTTCCATTTATTTTAAGTGTTATTGCGTTTTTTTTTCTTTCTTTTTTTTTGTTTCAGCGACTATAAAACATGTATTTCTTTTTGTATTTGTAGCTCAGCTCAAAAAAGACACTGAACAGAGGCATTTCTGAGCTAGTCCTCTTGATGGCCCCCGACACTGAGCCTCTTGAGTTGAGATTCTTCTCAATAATCTTCCTTTACTTGCTGCTGAATGCTGAGGATAAGGTAACTTCCCCTCCATACCATGCCATACCTTTATTTTTTCTTAAATCCACATTATTAATACTGTACGTGTCATGTATGTATATTTGTTTGTGCTCTATGATGGTTCATTCATTGTATCTGTCTGTATTATTACTTTTGTTTGTAGTGTTAAGTTTCTTATATATAACTGAATGAATCTTAGAAGCTCTGCTTCGGTTCACTCAGTATTATAACTTTTTGCCTCTGCATTTAAAAACATGCATGTATATAAGAGGAGGTTAATTAATAGTTGTTTAAGTTTAGTGTGTGATTAATTTAAAGAGAAGAAAATAAATAAATAAATGAATTTGAAAAATTTCTTAATAAGATTGAAGTTTAATTGCGCTGTTTGTGTTACTTTATTTGGGGAATAGGAGAGATGCTAGACTACTGTTCTGTTGATCAGAGATCAGAGTCAGAGTCAGATCCTCAGAGCACCTAATTTGTGATTTGACAAGAGAGCTTTATTTGGTTCCTTGCATCTCTCCTGAGCTTTTCCACTTCCTACCTTTCTATACGTGTCTCTCTCTTTCACCTTTCTCAAAAACTTGGCTTCTTATGGAATTTTGAATCTTTTTTTTTCCAAAAATGATAGTGTGATATTATCAAATTATTAATAAAGATTGAAGATGAAGAATATTATTATTATTATTTTTAAATTCTAAACATATTAAATAGTATATCATTTTTTTTTTAATTTTAAACAATTGTAGTTAAAATCCCTGCTGCTATGACTCCATTGATTATTATATTAAAACTATCTAGCTGTGCTGTGTAGCCCTGTATCATTCATTCACCTATTCTGTAGTTTATAATCTCTGGCGTCATGCATAGTCTTTCGCTTTTTCCCTACAGAGAGAGTCCCTTGCTCCTGATATCGATGTATTCTCTTGTTTATAAGGATGGTAGTATGAGATTAAAGTTTATTTGGGGAATAGGAGAGAGATACTACTGTTCTGTTGATCAGAGATCAGAGCCATTAATTGCTTTTGTCAGTCCTCATTTCACCTAATGTGAAAGTTGTGATTTGACAAGAGAGCTTGCTTTTATTTTTTTGCGTCCACTCTTCTCTCTTGAGCTTTTCCGCTTCCTACCTTTCTATCTCTACGTGTCTCTCTCTTTCACCTTTCTCAAAAACTTATTGCTGCGATCTGTCCATTCTCTCTCACTTTACATTATCTTTGGACTCTCATTTCACTTCCATAGATCCATTGTCTTCAGTTCACCGAAACCGCCACCACCTACCCCATTATATTACAGATCAGAACCACTCTCTTCTTTGCATGTGCACCCAACAAACAACTAGTGTTTTTTTACATGATAATGATGAGGCGTTTCAAAATAGTGTTTATGTTATTGTTTTCTCAAAACATTTCCAGAGAAAATAGTAAACACTATTTTCTCTGGAAATGTTTTAAGGAGGTAATAATGGAGTGGAGCAGAACCAAATATACCAAGGTCCTGCCAGTGTTCTGTGGTGTAGATCCCTCAGAAGTATTTCATCAAACAACTGAAGTAGTCACCTCTCTGGTAAGTAAGTACCTCTTCTTCATTCTGTATTATGTTGTGATTGTGGGGACACAACCAATAGAACTCTAAGATTGTCTTCTTTCAATCTTCTTTGCATTTCTGTTTTTTTGGGGGGGGGGGGGGGTAAATAATGTTCATTGCATTTTAATCCTCGTTTAAGCTTCTGTTGAATTTTTTCTAAATGGTGGTATCAATAACCAAAGTTTCTTTAAATTCATCTAGATTAAGGTCTTTGTAAATGCTTCTTCTCAAGCTTTCTTCTGTTACTCTTGTTTAAAAGATGTTAGCATTTAGTAAAGCCAATTTTTTAATAAATATTATTATGATTATATTTATTTTAGTGTGAATCGCGGGTTTTTTTTATTAAATTAATCAAAGTAATTAGTCAAACTATAATGAATATATATATATATATATATATATATATATATATATATTGTGATGAATTTATTCTCAACCCAATCATGTCTCATATTTTTAATAATTAAAATGAATTTTATTTCCTTAAAATTAGAATATATATTTCTCAGCTGTCCATCCACACATATATTTTTTAATATGTATATACATTAGCTAATATAAATTAGTAAAAATAATAAATTTTAAGAGTAGCTAAATTAGAACTTCAGATGGACGGAAATAACTTACGAGTTAAGAGTTAAGAGAATACAACGGTCATCATAGTTTTGTCGCCAAAAAATATAAATTAAAATTTTTTTTTCTCTCTTTTCACTCTTCTTAAGGTTTTCTTAGGGTTTCTTTCTCTGTTTTCACTCCTTCTTAAAGTTTTCTTGGTTTCTTTGGGTTTCCTAGTTTCTTTCTCTTGTTCTTGCTTGTTTCTTTCTCTTGTTCTTGGATTGTTTTATCAAGACAATGGAATTGGTGTATATGGGAGATGGGATGCAAGTAGATGATGACCCGACCAGCCTGTATTGTTTGGCAACACTCCTACAAATGTGTCAATACCTAGGTATGTTACTTCTGCCCTTTCTTTTCTTCTCTTTTCTTTTCTTTTTTCTTGAAAATGTTTGATTATGTGCTGATATTTCTTGCTTGAAAAGATTGAGTATGTGGGTTTCTTGCTGATATTCGACTGTGTTCTTTTTTCTTTTCTTTTTTTTTTCTTGAAAATACAGTATGTTTCTTTTTTTTTTTCTTGAAAATAGAAGATTGAGGGTGTGGCTTGTCAACAGTTGCTTGTCAATACCATATGAAATATATGTTACTTTCTTTCTTTTTCTTTATTATTCTGGCAATATTGAGGGTGTGGCTTTTCCATTATGTTCTTGCTTTTCTTTTCTTTTGATTTCGTTTTTCTTTTCTTTTTTCTTTTCTTGAAAATACAGTATGTTTCTTTTTTTTTCTTAAAAATAGAAGATTGAGGGTGTGGCTTGTCAACAATTGCTTGTCAATACCATACGAAATATATATGTTTCTTTCTTTTTTTTTCTTTATTATTCTGGCAATATTGAGGGTGTGGCTTTTCCATTATGTTCTTGCTTTTCTTTTCTTTTGATTTCGTTTCTTCTTTTTTCTTGATAACTGTGGATGTTCGATTGTATGCTTTTGTTTCTGTCTGCCCAAACATCATATTTTTGCTGATATTCGACTGTGTTCTTTTTTCTTTTCTTTTTTCTTTTCTTGAAAATACAGTATGTTTCTTTTTTTTCTTGAAAATAGAAGATTGAGGGTGTGGCTTGTCAACAGTTGCTTGTCAATACCATACGAAATATATATGTTTCTTTCTTTCTTTTTCTTTATTATTCTGGCAATATTGAGGGTGTGGCTTTTCCATTATGTTCTTGCTTTTCTTTTCTTTTGATTTCATTTTTCTTTTCTTTTTTCTTTTCTTGAAAATACAGTATGTTTCTTTCTTTTTTTTCTTGAAAATAGAAGATTGAGGGTGTGGCTTGTCAACAGTTGCTTGTCAATACCATATGAAATATATGTTTCTTTCTTTCTTTTTCTTTATTATTCTGGCAATATTGAGGGTGTGGCTTTTCAATTATGTTCTTGCTTTTCT
>NW_026900150.1:0-13789 GCF_033153095.1 Gastrolobium bilobum
TGAATAATTTCCTGAGCAATAATTACATTATCTGTCCCTTGCCTTCCTTTGATGAAACTACACTGGTTAGGCATAACAATTTTATCCATCTGCAATTTCAAACGGTTAGCAATAAGCTTAGTAATAGTCTTATAAATAACATTACAAAGGCTAATAGGCCGGAAATCTTTAAGGGATTGAGGTGAAGTTATCTTCGGGATCAGGCAAATAAGAGTTTGATTAATATCCCGAACTTTTTGGGGATTATTAAACACATCTTTCACCAGATCACAAACAGAGCTTCCTACAGTATCCCATTGAGATTGGAAAAATAGACTATGAAGACCGTCCACCCCTGGAGCTTTGTGAGGTCCCATGGAAAAAACTGTACTCCTAATCTCCTCATTCGAAGGAATGCTACCAATATGAATGTTGTGCTCTTGCACAAGGTGAGGAAAATAGCCTCTAATTGGAAGCCCAGGTCTAGCAGTATTATCCTCTTTAAACAAATTACGATAATACTCCACCGCCATATTCATCAGAATAGAGGGATCACCAATCCAATCACCCGCATCATTTTTCAGAGCATCAATACGATTTCTCCTCCTCCTAGCAGCTGTAGTAGAATGGAAGAATTTCGTATTCCGGTCACCATATTTCAACCAGCTAGCCCTAGACCGCTGAAACCAAGTAAGATCCTCCCGAATATAAATGAGATTCAACTGACGCCAAAGATCTTTCTGCAGAATTTCTAGAGCATGGCAAGGATGGTGACTAAGACTACGGTCAATACCCCTTAGTCTCGCCTGAAGATTATTCTTAAGCTTGGCATCTTCCCTAAAGCACTCCCTATGCCAGTGAGAAGCATTCGATCGAAAAGTTTCACTAGCTGTGCCCCAACCTGTACTCCCATTCCAACGCTCCTGCACTATGAGTGAGCCAGGCTGCCAGAAATCTAAATGGACGGCTCCCTCCAGGATGGTGAGGAGAAGGACCCTCCCAGAGAAGAAGAGGTCTATGATCCGAGCAGTAGCAGGGAAGATGAGTCACAACCCTGTCAGGAAAGGACAATTGCCACTGCTCATTCGCACAAACTCTATCAAGATGTTCCTTCAATATGCCTCTATGCCAAGTGAAAGTAGGCCCCTGATGACCCAAGTCTTCCAGATTGCAGTTCATAATACAATTTTGGAAATCATAAATACTCCTCCAATCAGGCGGGCCACCTCCCTCCTTTTCTGCTGCATGCAAATAAGAATTGAAATCTCCCAAAATGCACCAAGCCTCCGAGGATTGCTGTTGTAACCTTCCTAGAGCATCCCACAGAGACACCCTCTCAAGACGCCGCGGACTGGCATAAACAAAAGTAACAGCTTCCTCCTTCCTCCTATTACGCCAAAAAAATTTTAAATGGATAAACTGACGATGAGACTCTAAAATCTGAATCTGAGCTTCATCATCATTCCATAACACCCACAGACCACCAGAAAAACCTTGAGGATGAGCCATAACATGCTTTTGAAAGCCAAAGCCTTTCACCACCTTCTGAGCACGGTCAGCTCCGATACGAGTTTCAAGCAAAGCCATAACTTGAATATTAAAACGACGAGACAAGTCCCTAATAAGGGGAGAAAAACCCTTTTTTCCAGCCCCCCTGCAATTCCAAACACACACACTCATCAAAAAACCACAAAAAATAATGAGAAAGGATGAAAAACACCCTGTCATTAGACTTTGGGGAGATCAAAACTATCCCGCATCACCGAGGGTACATCAGCAGGTCTCAAACTAGCATTCGAAGCCTCAACATCCTTCGAGCTGGAAAAAGTAACCGGACTCTTGTTGTCATGCGTTATTATGGAAATATCAACCCCATCCTCCCTTTTACCGGAATCTTAGGGAGTTACCATATGTGGAGGAGATGATGTAGAAGAGAGAACAAGAGGCTTTCTGCCATTAATGTCCATTGCTGAAATTTTTTTTGCCGAGCTCGAAGCAATGAACGGCTTAGCCCTTTGCTTAAAACTCTTTGGGACAATAGATAAGGCAACTGCCTTTTTATTCCTGTTAATTTCATCACGTAACTCTTTCTTTTTTTTTCCATTTTGCGACAAAGTAGAAGACTTGGAAACGGTAGCCTCTTGTGGTCGAGACAAAATCCTTTCTTCTACCTCAGGAATAACAGTACCTTTTTGCACAACTGGCATAAGCTCAGGGCCACTTAGATTTTGATTTGGCATAGAGGGTCCCACCAAATTTGTAACTGTATTTGAGCTAGGGAGAATAGCTGCTGAAAGATGACGTTTATCACGAGGAAAATTCGAAATCTTATTATTTAAACCCTTTTTCAAATCAGCACTAGCGGTTACCTTAGAGGGGCCATGCTTATCATTAATGATTTGAATATTCTCATAATTAACATCATGATTATCATTAACTTCGTCAGAAATAACTGAAAATCTTGATCCAGCCGTTGAAGACGCCACCTTTGAAGCTCCAGAACCGTTATTTTTTGCATTAATCATTGTAGCCGATTTAATTCCCACATGATTATCGGGTTTCTGCTGCTTGATTTTAGCTGGACGTGAAACAGAATGATTTATTCCTTGAGCATTAATTCTCCTTTGGCCAGTTGTAACGGATGACCCCTGATTCCCGGCTGCATTGATTGCGGTAGCATTGATTGCGGCAGCATTGATTGCGGCAGTCTCCATGGTAGCTTTTGCCTTCCTTCCCCGTTGACTCCTTTGGACAATCATCCAAGAACCAAAAGCTTCACCTTCTGCCATCTCACGCCTGACACCATTGTTAACAACCTCTGCACGAACATCCTTTTGGTGAGAATGACTATCGGTTGACACCGAAACCGAAGAACAAGTGTCACGCCTATGCCCATACTTACCACATGCAAAGCAGATCATGTGAAGGCCTTCATACCCTACCGTATAAACCTTATTAATGAGATTGAATTTAGACAAGAAGCCTTTACTGAGATCTACTTCTACGCAAATACGCGCAAACTTGGCCCTTTCCGTAACAACCCCATCACCAGCATCACTTTTACGTATAGAGTTCCTATCAATCTTCAGTGTTTTCCCAAATAGATCACCTATGTTCCGCAAAAGTTGGGAGGTATAGAACTCCATAGGTAACCCCGGAATACGGATCCAAACAGCTAATTTTTTAAGGTTGTCCTCGTAAGGATCAAATAATGGCCGCCACCGTTGAACAGAAACATAATGGTCTGCCACAATCCAAGGCCCTTCCTCCAAAACAAAGTTGTAGTCATTCAAATCCGCAAAACGAAACAAAAAGTAATCGTTCTCCATATCAATGAACTCATGTGTCCCCGACAGATTCCACATCTTCAAGAGTCTGTTCAGCAGAAACTTTACACCAACCTTTTTTCCCAAGAGCTTGATAATCACAGCTTGCTTCCAAGGCCTGCAACTCTCCTTATATAGCTCTTTTGAAAATCTGTATGTAGGACAGAAAGGATCATCTTGGTCATTTGATTGAACATCCTCCTCCATACCATGAACATCCAACTCCTCAAACCAATCCCTTTCCTCGACGTCATCCGTAACTTTCAGCCCATTCAACTGTAAGAGTGTATCCTTATAAGATATCGGTTTCTTCCCTAACACTTCTTTAGCTTTGTCAGTACTACGCTTCAAGAGATCAACCTCCTCAGCGGATGGTTCACCAATCGCCGAGATCTCCATTCCAAAATGATAAAATTTGATCACGTTTGACACAAATGTAACATTGACGATGTATTTTTTTTGAGACCACAAGACTTTCTTTCTTTGCGAATAAAAGTGTTAATCATCCTATGCAAATCAATGTAATATGCTTTGGACACTTGACCACGCGCGCGCTTTTTAGCAGGTAATCTATAATAATTTGATTTCAGTGCAAATATTATAATTTAAAGTTTTATTATAATTAATTAAAGATGGATTGGATTGGGCCAAAACAAAACTGATCAAAATAACCAACCATTGCTCTTAGTCTCTCTCACCTCTCAATGCATAATCCGAAACATGCAGATACAGTCTCATCTCAGATCACAAATTTACAATTTACAATTTTCAAAGATTTTTCATCTAAAATTGGGCGGGATTTAATTTAATAACACTCACTCATTCCTCTCTTTCTTCTCTCTCTCTCTCTCTCTTCTCCACCAAAGAAAAACCCTAAGCCTAGCCCCCTTCTCTTCTCTTCTCTTCTCTTCAATCAAGCTCAGCTCAACTCACAATAACAATATTGTTGAAGATCTTGTTCAACAAGATAAGCTACCAACTACAAGCAGCTCCTCAACTCACAGGAAAGGAACTTTCTTTTGCCTCTGCTTTTATTTCATTTCATTTCGTTGGTTCTACCATTTATTTTAAGTGTGTTATTGCGTTTTTTTCTTTTTTCTTTTTGTTTCAGCGACCATAAAACATGTATTTTTATTTGTATTTGTAGCTCAGCTTAAAAAAGACACTGAACAGAGACATTTCTCCTCTTGATGGCACCCGACTCTGAGCCTCTTGAGTTGAGATTCTTCTCAAAAATCTTCCTTTACTTGCTGCTGAGGATAAGGTAACTTCCGATACCATACCATACCATACCTTTATTTTTTCTTAAATCCTCATTATTAATATTGTACGTCATGTATTTGTTTGTGCTCTATAGTCTATGGTCTATTCATTGTATCTGCATTGTTACTTTTGTTTGTAGTGATAAGTTTTTTATAACTGAATGAATCTTAGAAGCTCAGTTTCAGTTCACTCAGTATTATTACTTTGCCTCTGCTTTTAAAAAGTATATAAGATGAGCTTAATAGTTGTTTAAGTTTAGTGTGTGATTAATTTAAAGAGAAGAAAATAAATAAAAAAATGGATTTGAAAAATTTCTTAATAAGATTGAAGTTTAATTGCGCTGTTTGTGTTACTTTATTTAGGGAATAGGAGAGATGCTAGACTACTGTTCTGTTGATCGAAGATCAGAGTCAGATCCTCAGAGCACCTAATGTTGTGATTTGACAAGAGAGCTTTATTGGTTATTAATTGCGCACTTCTTCTTTTTTTTTGCTTCCTTGCTTCTCTCCTGAGCTCCTACTCTCTCTCTCTCTCTCTCTCTCTCTACGTGTCTCTCTCTTTCACTTTCTCAAAATCTTGGCTTCTTAGGGAATTTTGAAGCTTTTTTTGTTTCCAAAAAATGATAGTGTTATTATATTAAAACTATCTAGCTGTGCTGTGTAGCACTGTATCATTCATTCACCTATTCTGTAGTCTATAATCCTTGTATCTTTTCCCCCAAAGAGAGTCCTTGCTACTGATATCGATGTATTCTCTTGTTTACTCGTACATATATGTTTTCATTGTTTAATTTTAATTTTCACTAGCATCTAGCTTAAACGTAAAAAATGTAATTTAATTGGGCGAGATTTAATTTAATTACACTCACTCATTCCTCTCTTTCTTCTCCCTCTCTCTCTTCTCCACCAAAGAAAAACCCTAAGCCCCTTCTTCTCTTCTCTTCTCACCCTTCAATCAAATCACAAAAATGGTTGGTTACCTTTTCTTTTCGTTATCTTCTCTTCCTTCTAAACAAACGATTCATTGAATCTGACTTGAATGAATGTTCTTCTTCAAGTTTTCTTTCTTTCTTTCAATCAAATCACAAAAATGGTGGTTACCTTTGGCCGATGCTCAGCTCAACTCACAATAACAATACTGTTGAAGATCTTGTTCAACAAGATAAGCTACCAACTACAAGCAGCAGCTCAACTCACAGGAAAGGAACTTTCTTTCGCCTCTGCTTTCATTTCATTTCATTGGTTCTTCCATTTATTTTAAGTGTGTTATTGCGTTTTTTTTTTCTTTTTTTTTTTTGTTTCAGCGACCATAAAACATGTATTTCTTTTTGTATTTGTAGCTCAGCTCAAAAAAGACACTGAACAGAGGCATTTCTGAGCTAGTCCTCTTGATGGCCCCCGACACTGAGCCTCTTGAGTTGAGATTCTTCTCAATAATCTTCCTTTACTTGCTGCTGAATGCTGAGGATAAGGTAACTTCCCCTCCATACCATGCCATACCTTTATTTTTTCTTAAATCCTCATTATTAATACTGTACGTGTCATGTATGTATATTTGTTTGTGCTCTATGATGGTTCATTCATTGTATCTGTCTGTATTATTACTTTTGTTTGTAGTGTTAAGTTTCTTATATATAACTGAATGAATCTTAGAAGCTCTGTTTCGGTTCACTCAGTATTATTACTTTTTGCCTCTGCTTTTAAAAACATGCATGTATATAAGAGGAGGTTAATTAATAGTTGTTTAAGTTTAGTGTGTGATTAATTTAAAGAGAAGAAAATAAATAAATAAATGAATTTGAAAAATTTCTTAATAAGATTGAAGTTTAATTGCGTTGTTTGTGTTACTTTATTTGGGGAATAGGAGAGATGCTAGACTACTGTTCTGTTGATCAGAGATCAGAGTCAGAGTCAGATCCTCAGAGCACCTAATTTGTGATTTGACAAGAGAGCTTTATTTGGTTCCTTGCATCTCTCCTGAGCTTTTCCACTTCCTACCTTTCTATACGTGTCTCTCTCTTTCACCTTTCTCAAAAACTTGGCTTCTTATGGAATTTTGAATCTTTTTTCTTTCCAAAAATGATAGTGTGATATTATCAAATTATTAATAAAGATTGAAGATGAAGAATATTATTATTATTTTTTTTAAATTCTAAACATATTAAATAGTATATCATTTTTTTTTAATTTTAAACAATTGTAGTTAAAATCCCTGCTGCTATGACTCCATTAATTATTATATTAAAACTATCTAGCTGTGCTGTGTAGCCCTGTATCATTCATTCACCTATTCTGTAGTTTATAATCTCTGGTGTCCTGCATAGTCTTTCGTTTCCCTACAGAGAGAGTCCCTTGCTCCTGATATCGATGTATTCTCTTGTTTATAAGGATGGTAGTATGAGATTAAAGTTTATTTGGGGAATAGGAGAGAGATACTACTGTTCTGTTGATCAGAGATCAGAGCCATTAATTGCTTTTGTCAGTCCTCATTTCACCTAATGTGCAAGTTGTGATTTGACAAGAGAGCTTGCTTTTATTTTTTTGCGTCCACTCTTCTCTCTTGAGCTTTTCCGCTTCCTACCTTTCTATCTCTACGTGTCTCTCTCTTTCACCTTTCTCAAAAACTTATTGCTGCGATCTGTCCATTCTCTCTCACTTTACATTATCTTTGGACTCTCATTTCACTTCCATAGATCCATTGTCTTCAGTTCACCGAAACCGCCACCACCTACCCCATTATATTACAGATCAGAACCACTCTCTTCTTTGCATGTGCACCCAACAAACAACTAGTGTTCTGTGGTGTAGATCCCTCAGAAGTATTTCATCAAACAACTGAAGTAGTCACCTCTCTGGTAAGTAAGTACCTCTTCTTCATTCTGTATTATGTTGTGATTGTGGGGACACAACCAATAGAACTCTAAGATTGTCTTCTCTCAATCTTCTTTGCATTTCTGTTTTTTTTTGGGGGGGGGGGGGGGGGGGAGGGGTAAATAATGTTCATTGCATTTTAATCCTCGTTTAAGCGTCTGTTGAATTTTTTCTAAATGGTGGTATCAATAACCAAAGTTTCTTTAAAGTCATCTAGATTAAGGTCTTTGTAAATGCTTCTTCTCAAGCTTTCTTCTGTTACTCTTGTTTAAAAGATGTTAGCATTTAGTAAAGCCAATTTTTTAATAAATATTATTATGATTATATTTATTTTAGTGTGAATCGCGGGTTTTTTTATTAAATTAATCAAAGTAATTAGTCAAACTATAATGAATTATATATATATATATATATATATATATATATATATATATATATATATATTGTGATGAATTTTTTCTCAACCCAATCATGTCTCATATTTTTAATAATTAAAATGAATTTTATTTCCTTAAAATTAGAATATATATTTCTCAGCTGTCCATCCACACATATATTTTTTAATATGTATATACATTAGCTAATATAAATTAGTAAATATAATAAATTTTAAGAGTAGCTAAATTAGAACTTCAGAGGGACGGAAATAACTTACGAGTTAAGAGTTAAGAGAATACAACGGTCATCATAGTTTTGCCGCCAAAAAATATAAATTAAAAATTTTCTTTCTCTCTTTTCACTCTTCTTAAGGTTTTCTTAGGGTTTCTTTCTCTGTTTTCTTAAGGTTTTCTTAGGGTTTCTTTCTCTGTTTTCACTCCTTCTTAAAGTTTTCTTGGTTTCTTTGGGTTTCCTAGTTTCTTTCTCTTGTTCTTGCTTGTTTCTTTCTCTTGTTCTTGGATTGTTTTATCAAGACAATGGAATTGGTGAATATGGGAGATGGGATGCAAGTAGATGATGACCCAACCAGCCTGTATTGTTTGGCAACACTCCTACAAAGGTGTCAATACCTAGGTATGTTACTTCTGCCCTTTCTTTTCTTCTCTTTTCTTTTCTTTTTTTCTTGAAAATGTTTGATTATGTGCTGATATTTCTTGCTTGAAAAGATTGAGTATGTGGGTTTCTTGCTGATATTTCTTGCTGATATTCGACTGTGTTCTTTTTCTTTTTTTTTCTTTTCTTGAAAATACAGTATGTTTTTTTTTTCTTCTTGAAAATGCTTTTCCATTATGTTCTTGCTTTTCTTTTCTTTTGATTTCGTTTTTCTTTTCTTTTTTCTTTTCTTGAAAATACAGTATGTTTCTTTTTTTTTCTTGAAAATAGAAGATTGAGGGTGTGGCTTGTCAACAGTTGCTTGTCAATACCATACGAAATATATATGTTTCTTTCTTTCTTTTTCTTTATTATTCTGGCAATATTGAGGGTGTGGCTTTTCCATTATGTTCTTGCTTTTCTTTTCTTTTGATTTCGTTTCTTTTTTTTTCTTGATAACTGTGGATGTTCGATTGTATGCTTTTGTTTCTGTCTGCCCAGACATCATATTCTTGCTGATATTTCTTGCTGATATTCGACTGTGTTCTTTTTTCTTTTCTTGAAAATACAGTATGTTTCTTTTTTTTTTCTTGAAAATAGAAGATTGAGGGTGTGGCTTGTCAACAGTTGCTTGTCAATACCATACGAAATATATATGTTTCTTTCTTTCTTTTTCTTTATTATTCTGGCAATATTGAGGGTGTGGCTTTTCCATTATGTTCTTGCTTTTCTTTTCTTTTGATTTCGTTTTTCTTTTCTTTTTTCTTTTCTTGAAAATACAGTATGTTTGTTTTTTTTTCTTGAAAATAGAAGATTGAGGGTGTGGCTTGTCCACAGTTGCTTGTCAATACCATATGAAATATATGTTTTTTCTTTCTTTTTCTTTATTATTCTGGCAATATTGAGGGTGTGGCTTTTCCATTATGTTCTTGCTTTTCTTTTCTTTTGATTTCGTTTCTTTTTTTTTCTTGATAACTGTGGATGTTCGATTGTATGCTTTTGTTTCTGTCTGCCCAGACATCATATTACTGGACTATTAACTGGTTTTTTTGTTTTTTAATTTTGTAAATTTGATTTTGTCTAGTTGAGTTTGTTAATTTTTTCAGTTGGTGTTTTATTTAACAAAACTAACATTGGATATATTTAGATATGTGGGTTTTCTATTTTATTTATTTTTTAAATATCTATGGTTTCGATTGGAATGATAACATGTTGGTTTTTCATCATGTTGAAGATGATGAAAAAGCTGAGAAGATGGAAGAGGATGAAGATGAGGATGAAGCTGAGATGATGGAAGAAGATGAGGATGAATATGGGAGATGGGATGCAATGGGAGATGGGATGCAAGTAGAAGAGGATGAAGATGAGGCTGAAGCTGAGAAGATGGAAGAGGATGAAGATGAGGATGAAGCTGAGATGATGGAAGAAGATGAGGATGAATATGGGAGATGGGATGCAATGGGAGATGGGATGCAAGTAGAAGAGGATGAAGATGAGGATGAAGCTGAGAAGATGGAAGAGGATGAAGATGAGGATGAAGCTGAGATGATGGAAGAAGATGAGGATGAATATGGGAGATGGGATGCAATGGGAGATGGGATGCAAGTAGATGAGGATGAAGATGAGAAGATGGAAGAGGATGAAGATGAGGATGAAGCTGAGATGATGGAAGAAGATGAGGATGAATATGGGAGATGGGATGCAATGGGAGATGGGATGCAATGGGAGATGATGACCCAACCAGCCTGTATTGTTTGGCAACACTCCTACAAAGGTGTCATTACCTAGGTATGGTACTTCTGCCCTTTCTTTTCTTTTCTTTTCTTTTCTTTTTTTCTTGAAAATGTTTGATTATATGCTGATATTTCTTGCTTGAAAAGATTGAGTATGTGGGTTTCTTGCTGATATTCGACTGTGTTCTTTCCTTTCCTTTTTTTTTCTTGAAAATAGAGATTGAGGGTGTGGCTTGTCTTTTGTCAATACCATATGAAATATATGTTTCTTTCTTTCTTTTTCTTTATTATTCTGGCAATATTGAGGGTGTGGCTTTTCCATTATGTTCTTGCTTTTCTTTTCTTTCGATTTCGTTTCTTTTTTTTCTTGATAATACAGTGGATGTTCGATTGTGTGCTTTTGTTTCTGTCTGCCCAGACATCTTATTACTGGACTATTAACTGGTTTTTTTGTTTTTTGATTTTGTCTAGTTGAGTTTGTTAGTTTTTTCAGTTGGTGTTTTATTTAACAAAACTAACATTGGATATATTTAGATATGTGGGTTTTCCATTTTATTTATTTTTTAAATATTAATGGTTCTTTCTTTCTTTCTTTCGTTTTTTTTCGCAATATTTAGATGTTGGTTTCGATTGGAATGATAACATGTTGGTTTTTCATCATGTTGAAGATGATGAAAAAGCTGAAAAGATGGAAGATGATGAGGATGAAGCTGAGGAGATGGAAGAAGATGAAGATGATGAAAAAGCTGAGAAGATGAAAGAAGATGAGGATGAAAATGAGGATGAAGCTGAGAAGATGGAAGAAGATGAAGATGAGGATGAAGCTGAGAAGATGGAAGAAGATGAGGATAAAGATGATGAAAAAGCTGAGAAGATGGAAGAAGATGAGGATGAAGTTCATGTAGAACTTGAGAAAGGTCTTAACCAAGAGGACCGATCAACCCAAAAGCAGTCTCGGGTTGTTTGGACCGAAGAGCTACATCGGTCGGTGTTTTGTGGCCGCTGTTAATGACTTGGGTGTTGACAGTAAGTTATTCACTCTTTCTCTACAATGCAAAGTAGTTGTTATCTTAATTGTTATTAATTGCTACAATTGGTCAATCAATTGATGTTTCTGCTTTATTTTAGCAATACTTTTATTATATTTTTGTGTAGAAATAGCAATCAAATCCTAATAATATTACAATGTGAAAACTAGTTCCATCACCTCTCTTTGCAAACTTTATTTCCACAAGTGTCTTCACATCCACTGCCCAGAATCCAACCATAATTCTTCGAACATCTGTCTCAGCCCCACTTGGATATATAATTTCTGTCATAATATTGGAATCTGCACCAAAATAAAAAATGGCTTCTCCGTTGTTAATACCAGTGTGCATTTCCAAATAACAAACAAATCCACTGCCCATGTATTCCTCTATTTCAGTAATCCTTTCCTTGGAGTAAGCTAATATACTTATTTGGCATCTCTCGAAAACTGAACAAATCAAAATTCAAATTTTCCTTAATTCGATCATGATTAATTTGGTCTCATGAGAGCTGGAAGCTGCCCAATTGGTCCCAACTGTGTCTTCCATTCGCTGCCAAAAATGGAACAATGATGCCTTTTTCCATTCCTGTGAAAACTCTGGGTTTTTTTTTTGTATTGCAAAAGTATATGTTTGCTGTATTTTTCCAATTGCTGTATTTTTTTGTTCAACATTATTTTGAATGCTTTCTCAAATACTCTTCCTAATCTGTAGTGCACTGGAGTAGATGTCATGGCATTATTGTTAATGAAGTCTGACACATTTGTATGTTCTTTTGATTGCAGAGGTTGTACCTAGAAAAATTCTTCAATTGATGAAGGCTGAGAAGCATCTTACTAGGGCGCATGTGGCCAGCCATCTGCAGGTATTTTTTTCTTTTCCTTTCTGCTTTAATTTCATAAAACCATAGTTTTTCATTTATAGAACTTTATTTGTTTTTTTAATTGCTGCAGAAATAAAGACTTCGACTGAAAAGAATCAGGTCTAAGGCAACCCAGCAAGTCAGTCCTTTTAAATATCCTCTTCATCTGGTGAGATGATTAGTCCTAGGCAAACAAGTAATATTGTGCCATTTCAGGGGTTGGCTGACCAAAGCCAGGATGGCAGTTATGCTTCACATCTTACCAATTTAAGCTCAATAGGCTCAATCTTAAATGAAGACTTGGACTTGGACTTTGATTCTGACTTTGATCTTTATGATCCTACACAAATGATTGACTCGGATTATTACACAAATGATTGACTCGGATTATTTGTTGTCTATGTAGTTGATAACACCAATTATTTGTTGTCTATTTTAGTTGTAAATGGGATTCAAATTTAATTCTTTGGCTTCCCAGATTTGTTCTCTACTGAGATTGACCTCCATTCATTTGTATTTTCTTTGAGTTTGTATAACCAACAAGTCACGTAACCATGCATTCTTTCTATTTTTATACTTTTATTTTCACTATTGTTCTTGTTTGGTTAATAATTAGTCTGATCAACATCGACATTTTTTGTGAATGATTGAACAAGATTATTTGTAAAGACTGATGAGTCTAATGTGGATGGAAAATTTAGCTTTCTAAAATTTTTGTGAATGATACCGAAGTGTCAATTACTAGTATAAATGTCCATAGATTATTCAATATGTTAATGTTTTTGAGTTATATAAGAGGAGTAGATAACTCTTAGGATCATATAGCCTCAAATTATGATTGAGCAGGGTTACATAAAAGGGACAAGAGTAAAGGGGGTAAAATTGTTCTATTTACATGTTTCAGCAAGTGCTTACAGTGGTACTTACATGTAATTGACCTATGAAGGAGCATCAACATGAATCAAACTCACGACGATTTAGTAAAAATTATCAACAAGAGTTGTTATATTTTTTGAAAAGGAGTAATTATTCTACCTAATTGATAAAAACATATATGACGTAAGAAGATGACAAATATATATGATACATGGACTTGTATAGAGATGACACTAGTCCACTACCATATTCTGAAACAGAAATGTCTTAATAATACATATATATATAATATATATATATATATATATATATATATATATATATATATATATAAAAGGTGGAGAAAATTCTAGATATTTGTGCTCGCTTATAGATCTAGATTACTGAATAACTGTTGTTTTAAATCCATGATCTGTTTGGTGGAAAGAGAGAAAATTTATTTATTTTATCATAAGCATTTCTTCAAAATTATAAGGTTGTCTATTTATTTTTTTAGTCCTCTTTTTTAAATTTTAAAGGGAAAATATTTAGTTACAAAAAAAAGGGAAAATATTTTTTATTTTAAAGGACATGATTTTATATTATTCTAAATAAAATTTTATCGTTTTAATATATATTTAATGATTTTTAATATTTTCTTTCCTCTGTATAATTAGAAGCAGAGAGACCTAAAATAAAAGTCATCTAATTTAAAATGACAATTAATTGTTTACAAAAAAAATGACAATTAATTTTTCCAATTTAAAATGTGTAAATTTTATAAAAGGGTATATTCTCAAAATCACTAACAATGATAAAAGTGTTTTCTGATCCCACTTTATGG
>NW_026900151.1:0-13742 GCF_033153095.1 Gastrolobium bilobum
TGATATTTTTTAAGATAATGTTTTTAATAACTTATAAATAAATAATTTTCAAAGTTATCTGTAATATTTAATTGTACTATGATTTTAATTTAAATTGTATTATAATATGTTACTATAATAAGATATAGATTAAGGAAAATAAAAAATTCATATGTAAAATATACGTGAGGTCTAAATAATACACTTTTTTAATCACAATAAATATATATAATAGGTTGTGTGATATATTTTTGTAATCAAATCGATCTAAATAATAAATATGTATAAGAGGGGATCAAATGATACATCATATGACCATTGGGGGTAAAATTGGTGTTTTATTTAAAAGTTGAAATGTTTTACCTAGACCTATTTAACCCTATCACATTTATTAAGAATTAAAAAAGTCACTAAAATAATATTATTTTATTATTTTAAAGTATTTAAATATTATTTTATTTTATTTAGAATAAATAATATGATATAAGTTACCTAAAAAGTATGTCTCTAATATGTTTTACTTTACTATTAGGTTAAGTACATCCCTATTAATAACCCCTTAAAATCTGCATGGTGACCAAGGTCTTCAACAGAAGGTCCAGAAGCACAAAAAAACGAAAACTTCTTCTCAACGATATTTCCAGGGACAAAAGCAACAGGGTCAGCAAGTCTTATGTTAACTGGATCTTTTGGAAATAGGTTAAGACCTCGTATAAGCTTTTCTGCATGTGGATTTGGGGTGTATAAGTCACGGTCACTGGTGAGGCCAGAAGAAACTGAAATGATGAAGAGAGACAAAATAGACACACAGATTTTCGCGAGGGTTGGTGAAGATGCCATGTTGTTTTCACTTGCGGAAAATGCTTAGCATTGGCTTTGAGTTTATAGCACTCGCTATGCAAACTGCTTTGGCTGCGAAGGGTCACTATTTTCAGCTAGTAAATATAAGTTATTTATTAATTATCATGTAGTTTAAGAAAGAAAGAATATTCTTATCGACTGTGTTTGGAATGAAATATTTCCTCTACTGATTTCATTTATAAGAAAATATTTAGAACAATATAAAAAAGAAATTGATATGATTTTAAACAATGTTATAAAAACTAAATCGGTCAGGTCGGATCGACCCGAAAACTGGTGAACCAGTCATATAATCGGCCGGTTTTCATATTAGATCGGCCATGTAACGAAACTGATGCGACCCAGCCGATTTTTGCAAAAAATCGGTAAACCGGTCGGCTCAACCGGTGACCCGGCCGGTTCAAAACAAAAAATTTTTGTTATCATCAGTTGATGTCTTTCATTTTTTCACTCTCACACACAAATAATTTGTTTTCTTTTGAAATATTTGAGTGATCTGTTGCTTATTTACTTACATATGTTATGTACTTACAACATTAATATTATCTTTGTTATGTAATATGTAGGAAATTTTGATTTGATTTATAGTTAGAGATATCGTCCACTGAACCTGAAGTATCAGTATCACAAGTTGTATATGTTTGATTGATCTTTTGTTGGACAATGATGTGTAATTTATTATTTTTTGTATTAAAATATTTGAAATTAATATCATTTTTTACAGGGAGTTGAGTATATATGTAGTTTTTAATATAAATTATAGATTTACATATACTTACTGGGTCATGAAGTTGAACTAGTGATCATTCAATAACCATGTATCTCGACCGGGCCAAATTTAATAACATTGGTTTTAAAATCATTTTTTTAGTTATGTATAAACAATATATATATATATATATATATATATATATATATATATATATATAATTTTAGTTGGATTTGAGTTTATTTATATTGATTTTAGTTTAAATCTTGAAATTTATACTTTTAAGCTATTTAACTTATTATAAATAATGGCAATAAAAGAATTTAAATAATAAAAAACCAATTAAATTTATATTTATCTTTTATGCAGTCTGAATATGAAATGAATTTGTTTAATTTTGATATATTATTAATTTGAAATTGTTTTATTATTACTCAATCATGTGATGTTAACTTGTTATGTTGTTAAAACAGTTGGTTATGCGTCAATGAATAATTTAGTGATGTAAAAAACTTTAGAAAAGCAGAATATGCACTTAATATATATACGGTCAGCGTCATTGGCGTCGTTAGTAAAATGGTCACTTTCTTAAAATACAATGTGATATGTCAACTCCAAACTTGTCAAGTGTGAGAGTAAGTAACTGAAGATACTAACTCTAGCTACGCTACTTGATCCTATTTCTGTTGCCTTCCTTCACTTAATCAAATTACTGAAGCTCTATCCTTCGTGTTTGACTTTTCTTAGACAGTAATAAACTCAATCAATTTGATAAACAACGAATAATAAACTCTATCCTTCACTTTTCTTAATCAAATTACTTAATCAATTTGATAAACAAGCACGGTTTTCGGTTTTTTTTTCACGATACTTAAAACGACGAATATATTAATGACACGTAAAAGGGCGTGGGTCACACATTAAGCTGAGCCTTGCACATCATAGGATATACGAAATAATAAAGTCACAGCCACAACAAAAAGAGAAAACATTTAATTTCGTGTGAAGTTGGGTGCAGTGTGACCCCTTTTATTGCATTATTTTTCACCGAATTGAGTCAACATTGCATTATTTTTTATTTTCTCAAATATGAGCCCAGTGGGGTAGCCCGGGACATGCTGCCAGGGAGTGAGAGATTCTTTTTTTTCCTTTTTATGAAGTTGACATTTAATTGTATGTGACTCCACAAGCTTAAGGTCATGGGTAATATTACGAATAAAAAAATTTCAAATACAAAAATGAAATAAAAATAAATAAAAAATACCCCTTGTATTTGGTTTTTAATAAATTTCTTCGAAATCTTTTTGGCGTATTTTTTTTAAGTTAAAAAATATTTTTAAGTGAAATTTGAAAATAAGAATTTAAAAATAAAGCTAAAAATTATTTATAATTATTTAAAAATTCTAGCTTAAAAGTTACTTTAATCTTAAATTAAAAATAAATTATTTAGTAAAATATCTTTCGTAAGTTGTGTTTTCAATTAAAATTATTAGAAAAATATATTATTTAGATAAAATAAATATAATAAGAAATAAAATACAAATATTTTAAAGAAAAAATAGATCCAAAAATAAATAAAATACAATTTATTCATTTTTCTTGGTGACGTATTTTAAAGAGAATGAGGAAGAGATCATATCATTTATCATTATATTGGAGAGTAAAATTTGTAAATATAATTTTTAAAAATAATTTAATGATTAAAAAAATATATGTGTAAACAAAAAAAATTGTGTACTTCTTAAAAAAAATCCTCATGGAGCTTCTACCACTTTATTATTTTAAAATCATTTTATTTTAGTTGTGTATGAACAAAAGAAATTATTTAAATTTAGTTGGATTTGAGTTGACTTAGATTGATTTTACTTTAAATCTTGAAATTGATATTTTTACTTTTACTAGTTAAGTTATATTTAACTTATAAGTAATTAATGTTAATAAAAGAATTTAAATAATAGAAAACCAATTAAATTTATGTTTTACTTTTATGCAGTCCTCTAAATATGAAGTGAATTTGTTTAATTTTGATATATTATTAATTTGAATTTTTTTTATTATTACTCAATCATGTGTTGTTAACTTGTTATTGTAAATAACCAATTCAACCCAAAAACTTAAGCTGTTGGATGAGGTTACACTAATAATTTTATATATCTCAACACGCCCCCTCACACGAGAGCTCATTGGGCTTGAAGGGTGGACACTGCACAGACCCACCTACCTGTGCTAAGAAATTTCACAAAAAAAAGTGGAGGGCGGTGAGGATCGAACCCAGGCTTGAAGGGTGGACAATGCACAGACCCACCTACCTGTGCTAAGAAATTTCACAAAAAAAGGTGGAAGGCGGTGATGATCGAACCCGGGACACGATGATCTGATACAATGTAAAGAACCAATTCAACCCAAAAACTTAAGCTGTTGAATGAGGTTACATTAATGATTTTATATATCTATTGTTAAAAAAAAGTTGGTTATGCCACAATGAATAATTGAGTGCTGATATTAAAAACTTTTGATAAACTGAATATGCACTTAAGGTCGGTGTCATAGTAAAATGTTCACTTTAATTCTTGAGCAATGAGCATGCTCCGAGCTATGTCTTGTGTGTGTGTATTAGTGTGAACGTAATCAAATCAAATGGGAACAAATTGCTTCACATATTTAAAATTTTATCAGCTAAGATAAATGTGAAGTAATTTGAAGGAAAACTAGGTATAGCAATTCCAGTTATAAGATATAGGAGCCTATATCACTAATCTACGTAATTCCCAAGCTACATGCAAGCTGATACTGGACCCAAACGTTTAGCTTATATAGTTAGCCAGTGATCTTGCTTTTGCTTTATTTTAAATTACAGTGACACTGAAGATATAATGTGATATACCAACTCTAAAACTGTCAAGTTTGAGAGTAAGTAAACGAACACTGAAGAATGTATCAAAAAGAAAAGAAAAGAAAGGAATACTGAAGATACTAACTCTAGCTACTTATGTCGTGATCCTATTTCGGTTGCCCTCATTGACTTAATCGAATTATTGAAGTTCTAGATCCTGCGTGTTTGACATTTATAAGAAAGTAATAGACTGAGATAAGCAAGCATGGTTTTTGGCTTTTTGTACCATAATTAAAACGAAGAATATTAATGACACGTAAAAGGGTGTGGATCACACATTGAATTGAGTCTTACACGTGCGTTGCCCATTACAGTATATAGGGATTAATTAATAAAATCACAGCCAGCTAGCTAATTCTGCAAAATTGATAAAATAATTAGGTTCTAAATGTTATTGTTTTTAAATCAATTAAGTTTCTCAATTTCATGTGAAGTTGGGCGCAGCAGACATTCATTGCTCTTTCTTCACCAAATTGAGTCACCATTGCATTAATTTTCATTTCCTCAAATATGTGCTCAGTACATATGTATTAGATCCTGTTTCAAAGAAATAGATTGTGCTGGACCGCTATAGAGTTGGCCAGTTGGGCTTTTATAGGATTTAGAGTTGGGTTTGTTATTAGGTTATGTTTAGTATTGTTGTGATGTAATTGTTGTGATGTATTGCATTTTACATTTTCTCTTTCCTTTCTGTTATTTGCTTCCATTATGCACTTGTATAAAAACATTGTTTGATGATATGAATATTAACAAAAGAAGTATTTTCAGAACCTTTGGGTTAAGGAGGTGATCCCAAAGTGAGATAGCGTTTAGCTCTTTCGCATGAATTGGTGCTTTCGTTGAGAGCTGAATCATGGTTGGCTCCTCCCTACCATACCATAAACATGAGAATTATAAAGTTGTGTTGAATCAAATATTAGAAAGCCAGCAACAAATGCGTACACAAATGTCGTAAAAAATTCAAACATTTTCCATAATTAAATCCAAAACCACTCCCCACCCCACCCCCCAGCATCATCTACTCAACCTTACTCACAACTGACTCTGACAGCCCGTTCTACACCGGTATTGTTAACATTAATTATGATATTAAGCGCAGTTACAATCACAACAATTCATTTATAAAAATGCGAGTAAACTTTTTACGTTTATTACGAGAGCATTTAAAACAATAAAAAGCGTAATAAATAAAAGCTATGATCGTAAATGTAAACTCTTTGCGGAATATTACATCTCTCAAGTCACTAAGGGGTTCCCATAAACTCACTTAGCTAAAATCTCACTTTTACGTTTTCTACTTACCCGAACATGGTTCGGTCTTTAATTTTCCGCGGACAAAAAGCATATGACAAGCCTCCCATCTTTTAGTATGTTATTCTAGACTTAATTATCTTTCTAGGAAGCTATCGCACGAGTCATAAAGTTTTCGTTTGCTCCGGATATCGCCGTTTGAAGTTGGACAAGAAAATCTGCCAGCCAACCCCAAAACAGCTCCAAACATCCTTCACTCAATCAATTATTCTGGAAATTCCACTCAACCAATATCTCTCAAATTTTTATACAACAAACTACACACCCCAAAATTAAATTTGACATATCATACACCTAATTTGACCAAGACACAAAGCGGGAATAATTTTCCCAATCTCGCTCCAGAACTGCCTCATGTGCAGTGGCAACATGGGCAGTCCGTGTTCTCTGACTTCTACAGGATGACACCCAACCCAAAATTTCCTCAAATTTTGACACGTGATAGAGGACATCTCAAGCTTCAAAACAACATATGGCATGTCCCTATCAGACCTTTGTGGAGGGAGATATTCTCTCCAAAAGTTTGCCTAAATTCTGCCAATTTCTACAAAATTCGCCAGAGTTTCCTTTGTTTTTCCAATAATCCCCAAGTTTGCAAACGTGTTCTATGACCTCAAATTGTACCTAATAATCATTGGGTGGCACACAAGGACCAGCAATGCCTTGGTGCTCTTACAACCCACATAGTTTATTTCCAAATTAATCGTTATACATCATTTATGCTTACTTTCTCAATTTAATCAATTTCAATCACAATATTCATTTTCATGCTTCTTGCAACATAAAACATAGATCAATCCTATAATAGGGCTATTGTCCTTTCATCATATTACATACTTTCATATTACATCAAGTCTTCATGTACAAATTACAAATCTTCCAAATGACATATTACACTTTACAAACCATAACCTTCAAATAAAACATAATAAATACTCCCAAATAAACTTGATAAATCAAGACTAAACTTAGACAAAATACATCATGAACAAAATGATAATCACATCCTAATCATATGCATTGTTCATGACCTAAGTCTAGCCTAGGCCCACTGGCCAACAAAACGTAAAATACATATAAATCCTCCAGCTCAGCCTACGGGCTTCTTGCCCGCCGCTCTAACTCCAATGTTACCTCTTGAAATAAAGTCCCCAAAGCAGGGTGAGATATACTAATATATCTCAGTAACCCAGAGGTTCTGGAGAATAATCCGCCCAATGGTTCACTTCGATGCATATAAATAACATAACATAACATCTGAAAACGAGATAAAGCAAGGGATTTAGTGAAATAGGGGAGCATAGGGATACAAAATACGACGAAGCTGGAATGGTCGATGCCAAAGCCACGCAACGTCCAGCCTATTGGCTCGGCATATAAGTCTACGGGTTTCAAACCAAGGCGTGTCCCTAGAACATCAAACCAAGGCACCCTCCATCCATATCCACCCGAGACTTCCTAGTGTACTCCTATCCGGATCACACACCACGACCCCAGATCAACTGGAACTCCCTCATGGAGACTTATCCAGTGGTAGTCCGTAACGCCCGAAGGCAAACAGTCTACTGGCCAGAGACACGGTACATCCTATATACCAACACACATACAATATGCATGAACATGTTATCCTATATTATTTATATACACTTCCTACCATTACCCTCAACGGGCATGGTGGAACACACAAGGGGATCAAATCCCAGTACCAAGAGGTTACCTGTATAATCCTCTCCCACAGCTCCAATGCAGTATATTTCCCGAGCTAGGTACATAACAGAAATGCCTACACAAAGGACATTCCCAATCAACTTCCATTCACCAATTACATGCCAATTCTCAAGCATAAATGCATGATTTAAAATACTCACCACAATCCCTTTGGTCCGGGACCAAGGGCAACCCACCGATCTCATGATTCAGGGTTCAAATCCGCGTACGACAACCTACATTGATCATATACGGATCACTAAAACACGACAAATATATCAAAATCCAAAAACGTCAAAATCCACCCCCACCAAGGGTGTGGTTCGGCCATTAGTGTGTTAATTTACAAATTATTTTTATTTATTTTCTTTTCATTTTTCTTAAGTATCCCAAGGTTACCAAAATACCATTTTAGGTGTCACTTTTCATTTTACACCATTCTAATATCATTTTGTCCATTTATTTCCTTCTAGGGACAATACACAATCCAACACAATCCAATATTTTTTAATTGATTTTCAAGTCTTCCAACCATCACACAACCCTTCTAATTTCCATTTAACAACACAACACATCAACCAGTTAATTTTTACAACTTCCATTAATCAATTTCCCTCACAAGGCCGAAATGCACATAAGCATATACCAAGAGATTTTCAATCTAATTCAACTACTCCACACCTCATACAACCATACAACAATCCAATTACACATTCCTAACAACAATCTCCAACACAAAGTCATGACATTTCATCCAAATTTTCCTAAGTTATGAGAACATTTTCTCAATAATTTTTATTGCATTTATAGCTCCAACACGTCATTCTAAGACATATTTATCTAATACACATTTTTCATTTGAGCTCTCTAACTACACAAATCATACAAAATGAGCTTAGGGTTCATGAATTAAAATCAACAATCCAACCAATAAAATATGATGAAACTTACCCAATATCAAGGCCTAAGGCTCCTCCAAGACATACTAAACCATTGGAGCTCCAAACAACTCCATGAACACAAATCTCACACAAAGGGCCGTGGGTTTGGGTGGGGTTTATCAAAATATAGTGGGTTTCAAGGCTCAAGACTACCACCAATGTGTTTGAAAGGTGATTTCCAACAATTTTCAAGACAAAAATCACTTGATTTGATGATGTATAATGTGAGTTAGAGGAGAAAGAAGTTTGAAATGAAAATGGGGTTTGGGAGGGGGAGGGTCGCGGGTTCTTCAAGGAAGGGAGGAGAGAAGGTGATGATGAATAGTTCCTTGCTTATGTGTCTTAAGTGGTTTAAGTGAGGTGGGCCCCACCGCCACCTCACGCGATTTCAAAATATTTCGAATTTCCCTCCGATTCTAGTAAACGTCCATGATTTCATAACCTATTTAGAAAATCTAATTTTTAACATTAACCATCATCCTTGAATTACCCTTGATCAGATGAATCCGGAGTTTTCCGGTCGTTCGGAGAAAATCAGTTTTAAGCTGTTACGCACGCCGTAGGCACGCTTCCATAAACTTACTAATTTTTGTCAAATTTCATCTGAAATCATATTTCCTAGTCCTATACAACATTTATAGCTTATATTCAAACCTAGAGCTCAAAACTCAATCGGCATGTTTTACAATGCAAACGTACCGTGGTATTTTTACCTAGTAAAAATACTATTCACCAATTTTTCTGAAACTTGCTTATCCACTCAATTTTTCATTCTGAATCCATTTTCAGGGTTATTTTTATCATCTGGACCTCCTACTCAATTTTACCTTCATAGGGTTGTGTGTTTGGCTAATTACCGTTTTACCCTTTCTTTGTATTTTAACCTAATTTTCAGGATTTTCACTAATCCTTCCATTTAATCCATGTTTAATATGTTAATATCTAATTTAAAAATGTGAGGTGCTGTATTCACCCCTCCTTTTTGAAATTTTGTCCGCAAAATTAAATCATACATGTCCGCTAACTCAGGATACAGCCGAAGAATCTCATCCTCCCGTTCCCAAGTAGCCTCCTCAGATGTACGTCCTTCCCATTGAATCTTTAGCATCAGAATATTTTTGCTTCTCAGCCTCTTTTCACTGCGATCGAGGACATCAATAGGTCCTATAGGAGTCTTTAAATTCTCCCGAATCTCAATATCATCCGGTATCACCACATGTGATTCATCCGGAATATAACGCTGCAGCTGCGATACATGAACACATCGTGCAAATTCGACAACTGTGGAGGCAAGGCAAGCTGATAGGCCACTAGTCCTACTCTTTTCATTATCTGATACGGCCCAATAAACCGAGGACTCAACTTCCTCACGCCCAATGCACAACCAACACCTGTAACTGGAGATAACCGTACAAATACATGATCACCGTCTTCAAATTCCAGCGGTTTGTGTCTATTACCATAGTAACTTTTTTGCCGATTCTATGTCTGTTTAAGTTTTTCCCTGATCATTTCAATCTGTGCTGTAGTTTCTTGCACAAAATCCCGCCCAAATCTCTCTTTATCACCTACCTCAGTCCAACAAGTAGGAGTACGACATCTCCGTTCATACAAAGCCTTTCTGTGATGTAATCGTTGTGATGTATTGCGTTTTACATTTTCTTTTTCCTTTCTGTTATTGCTTTTGTTATTCACTTGTATAAAAATATTATTTGGTAATATGAATATTAACAAAAGAAGTATTTTCAAAACCTCTGGGTTAAGGAGGAGATCTCCCCTCGAAGTGAGATAACGCTTTCATAGCTCTTTCGCATCAATTCATGTTAAATGTATTCGTGTTTGTATCAAATTTGTGTCATGTTATGTCAAATTAAATTACCACACCTAATAAAAGTATGTTAGACGAAGCTTGTGAGTGTGTGCATCTGTGTGTGTATTGTGTGTTTAATATTTCTTTTATTGTAAAAGATAAAATTATCTTCAGAAAAGTTCAAAAATCCCCTATGATTTTGTTTTGAATTATTTGCACACTTAACCTTTTATTTAATCACTTGCCCCTTATGGTATTTTCCATCCAAGTTCATCCCTAATACCGTTAGAATCTTAATTACTCTACCTATTTTACCCTTCTTAGAATAAAATAAATAAATGATAAAAAAATAAAATATAAATATAAATAAGACCAGATATTTTGAAAACTTACAATAATTGTAGATAAAAATAAAAAGGAAAAAAAAGGAAAAATAAATATGTCTAAATCAAAAAGATGAAAATAGAGTGAGGGCAAAAAAAGACGAAATATGTTGAAAACTTATAACAGCAGCAGAAAGACTAAAAGTGAAAAAAATAATAAATAAATAAATAAATTGAAGACAAAAATAAATAGAAAAAAAATCTAAATAAACAAATAAATAGATTGAGGACACAAAAATAACATCAAATATAATCAAATTTTACGAACTAATTTCTTTTTTTTTTTGTCTTATTTTTTGTTCCGTTTATTTTAAAGACTTAAAGTTAAAAAAAATAAAAAGATAAGGAAAAAAAAGATAGAACATAACAATCACAAAGAAGAAAACAGTATGAGCACAAAAAAGGAACAAAAATAGAAACAAAAATAAAACAAAATATGTTGAAAACTTATAGATATTTTTTTCTTCTGTTTTTTTTTCAATCGATTTCTTCTGTTCAATTTACACTATTTCATTTTTTTAATTTTATTCTTTTTAGTAACTGGTGTAAGTTTTTAACATATTTTGATCTTATTTTTTCATCTGTTTTTTTTACCCTTAATTTATTTTTTTCTTTTTGATTTAGAAATATTTGATCTATTTTTTTATTTTATTTTTATATTTAGCCTTTTTTATTAGTATTGTAAGTTTTTAACATAATTGTGTTCGGCAAGTGATGTCATATTCAAATAAAAGATAATAATAATAATAATAATAATAATAATAATAATGATGATGATAAAGTAATAAATAATATATATATATATATATGTATATATATATATATATATAAATATGTATATATAAATGATAAAATAACACATATATATATATATATATTAAATTATTAAATAATTAAAATAATATAATAGTAATAATAAATAATATATATATACACGAAAAGCAGCGCTGTTACTAAATAATAATAAATAAATAATAAATAACATATATATATAAATATATATATATATATATATATATATATCTACATATATTTATAAGTACAAAGAATAATGGATCTTGATATAGTACATTTAAGAAAACCTGGGAATGCCGTGTGTACTCTTAAGAATAAGGATATTTAGATTTTTTTTAATGTAATGATTATATCATTACAATTTGGTTAGAAACTAATTGAGTTAGTTTATATTGTTAAAACTTAACTAAATGTAATAACGAAAATAGTCAAAAAGGAAGTCAATGGACTTGCCTATATATATGGAACACTGAACGGAGAGTACTAAGGAAGAGGGAAAAAAACGTAAGAGAAGTAGCTTAAACAGAGAAGTGAAAAGAAAAGCTGAAGGATTCATACCGGAAGAGGAGAAGAGAAGAAGTGTAGGAAATAAAAGAAAGGTAATGTTGAGAGATAAAAAAAATTCTCTCATAGCTCCTCTTTTCACAATTTTAAAGATTTCTTTTTCATAGTACTATTACTTCGCCAGTTTCTTTTCTTAAAATTCTTTTCTACATGATGTTATTCCTACATTTAGCTTTATTATCTTTTTTTTTAAGTTGATTATTGATTGATGAATTATTTTGTATCAAATAAATATTAAGAGGATGTGTAAATTTTAACTGTATGTTATTGCTATGAACTGACCCACAAAAGTTTGGGTTCAGATAGTTAGTGTAAGGGACGCCATATCATGGCTTGAGCTCCTCCATACAAAACTTTTCACAAGCAAAGACCTACAAAATTGGGTATTTAACTAGCTTCAGTTAAATATTACACAATTTATTATTTATCTTTATTCCTGAAATAATTTTTTTTATGAAATTACTTGAGAGAATGATATATTTTTTCGTTAATACTGCTGGAATGGTTATAGTTATAAAATCTCAATATTACTGAGAATTTTCTCATGTTTTATTTTTTTTGCTAATCTTTCTAGATGCCTAACTTGTCTTTTTATGGAGAAGGATTGAATATTACTGTTTATTTTTATAATGACCGTTGGGAATACTATATTGTGCTCGGAAATCAGGGAGCCATATCTATATTTTATCCTGACAGGGTGGAGACTTACGCTTACACCTTGAACTAAACAAGGATCATGTACTAGTGTGTGACTGGAGGATGTTATATATATAGTAAAGTAATGTAATATGACTTCAGATGTAAGACTAATGTAAAATAGTGACATAGGTTAGGAAGTAGACTTTTAGATTGTACAAGGTTCTAGACTAATGTAAAATAGTGACGTAGGTTAGGAAGTAATATGACGTAGGATGAAGGATGTTAGTTCTAATTAATTAATTTTCCTTACATGCATTAGCACCCGCAAGTAATCTATTACGTTTTTGTTTTGTTCTACTATTCTTTTTCTTTTAGCTATGTTCATCTCTAGTTAAAAAAAAAAAGACAACGATGATGCAATAGTGCTAGCATAATGGAATATAAAAAAATAAAAATAGATGGTAGCTTCATTGCATCTGTGTATAAATGGTAGCAATGATAATTAAATTTTTTCTTTTATTATTATTAATACTTTTAATGTCATCACTATTATTAAAATAAAAGTTGTTACGTTTTATGGTATCAAAGCATGGGTTCAGGTAAATAAAAAAACGTAAACTATTATAGTTGCTTGGTATATAGACCATGCATATTTTGAGTTATTTTAATGAGCCTAATCAACTCACTATCATAAAACAATATATGTAGATCTATGGCAGACCTCTTCAACTTATGAACCAGAAATTAACCCAGTAACTAATGCATTTACTCGGGTGGCAGAAGCTCTTAGAGAACAGACTGTAACTAATCAACAAATCACACCCATAATTCTGAAAGTGAAAGTGGACCTAGAACTGCAAATACTCAAGGAGGACCTAATGCTGATTATAAAGGACTTACTGAATTTTGTAAGCATAAACCTTCCACTTTTCGTGGAGATTATAATCCTGAGGCAGCTATGGAATGGGTAAAAGAACTTGAGAAAATATTCTTGGTAATGGACTGTCCTAATACTCATCGTGTAAACTTTGCCACATACTTGTTGATTGGAGAAGCAGAACATTGGTGGACAAATACCAAAAGATATTTCCAAAGCCAAGGAATAGAGATTACTTGGACAATCTTTAAAGACGTCGTTTTGGAAAAATAC
>NW_026900152.1:0-136246 GCF_033153095.1 Gastrolobium bilobum
TAAAGCTCTACGCAGATGAAATTTTGTTGATGAGATGTGACTAGGTTTTTTCTTGGGTTTAGTTGATGGATTAATGGGTCTTGCATTTAGAAATTTTTGGATTATGATCAGAGAAAGACCAAAGTAAATAGAGGGAAATTAATATATTGGATCGATTTGGATTGGATCGGTTTTCATTAAACAATCCGAAAACCGATCCAATCCAATTAAAAGTTGTAGTTTTTTTCGGTTTTCGATTTTTTGGTTTTCGGTTTATTCGGCTATCGGTTTTTCGGTTCGGTCACCGCGGTTTGAATCGGTTTGGATCGGTTGATGAACACCCCTAAGTGCATACTTCCTCTGACAGATGGAAATGCCCCGCCTAGACTGTGCAACTACGATCCCTAAGAAATATCGAAGTCTGCCAAGATCTTTGGTCTGAAATTGATTGAATAAATGCTCTTTCAACTGATCAATCCCGGTCTGATCACTGCCTGTAATGATAATGTCATCAACATAGACCAGAAGATAAACGCACTGGCCAGAAGAGCTATACCGGTAAAAGACAGAATGATCGGCTTTGCTTCTGATTAAGCCAAAGGATTCAACAACTGAACTAAAGCGGCTAAACCAGGCCTGAGGAGATTGCTTCAGACCATATAAAGATTTCCGAAGTTTACATATCATTCCAGAACTCTCCCCCTGAGCAACAAAACCTGGTGGTTGCTCCATATAAACTTCCTCCTGCAAGTCACCATGTAGAAAAGCATTCTTAATATCAAGTTGGAGAAGGGGCCAGTGATGAATGGCAGCAAGGGCAAGAAACAGACGAACAGAAGCCATCTTAGCAACAGGAGAAAAGGTATCCCCATAATCAAGACCAAAGATCTGTGTGTATCCCTTTGCCACTAAGCGAGCTTTAAGGCGATCAACAGTGCCATCAGGACCAACTTTAACTGTGAACACCCATCGAAAACCAACAACAGGATTCCCGGGAGGAGCACGAACAAGATCCCAAGTGCCATTGGAGTGAAGTGCCTGCATTTCATCAAGCATCGCCTGGCGCCACCCTGGATGAGATAGTGCTTCACCTGTGGTTTTAGGGATGGAAACAGAAGAGAGACTAGAAACAAAAGTAAAATGTTGTGAAGAAAGTCTGTCATAACTCAAGAAAGAATAAAGGGGATGAGGATTTCGAGTGGATCGAATACCTTTCCGAAGGGCAATGGGAGGAGTCTCTGATGGAGGATCCGGAGGAGAAGAGCCGACGGGAAAGGACGATGAGTCATCAAGAGGCAAAGTCGGAGGAGGCGCAGGCTGACGACGCTGGTATGTGAGGAGAGGACGATCTGCAGGTATGGAGTTAATGGGTTGCTCCTCTGGAATAGGGTCACCTGCAGCTAGTAAAGACAAGTCAAGAAAAGGAACAGGAAGGACCTGATCAACCTGTGACACTGGAGACGAAGTAGAGTGAAAAGGCTGCTGATCAAGGAAAGTGACATCAGCAGAAACGATATAACGCTTGAGATCAGGAGAATAGCAACGATAACCTTTTTGAAAACGTGTATACCCAAGGAAAATACATTTGAAGGCCTTGGATGTCAACTTGTCTTTACCTGGAGTAAGATCATGAACAAAACAAGTACAGCCAAAAATATGTAAAGGCAGAGGATAAGAAGGTGTTCCGGAAAACAAAATGCGGTGGGGAACATCATTATTTAGCACAGAAGAGGGCATGCGGTTGATAAGGAAACATGAGGTGATAATAGCATCTGCCCAAAAACGGAGTGGGACGTTCATATGAATGAGAAGGGTACGTGCAGTTTCAACTAGATGTCCATTTTGTTGTGGAGTGTGGGGACAGGTAGTCTAGTGTATCGTCCCATGTGTATCCAGGAATTTAGAAAATTCAAGAGACATATACTCTTTTGCATTATCACTGTGCAAGATTTGAATAGAAGCACCAAATTGAGTTTTTATTTCTGCACAAAAATTTTGATAAATTGAAAATAACTCAGAACGATTTTTCATTAAATGAACCCAAGTGCAACGGGAGAAATCATCAATAAAGGTTACAAAATACTGAAAACCCAAAACTGACATAGTCCGACTCGGACCCCAAATATCAGAATGAACAATAGAAAAGGGAGCAGCAGCTCTCTTATTGACTCTACTAGCAAAGGAAGAGTGAGTATGCTTTCCCTGCTGACAATTCAAAGACTTTAGACCCTACAAAAAAGGAACCATATGCTGAAGCTTCGAGAGACTTGGATGACCCAGACGGCTATGAAGAAGCTCAGGAGACTCTGTGAGAGAGCATGCAACTGGAGCAGAGGGTGCATGCAGATAGTAGAGACCTCGTGACTCATCGCCCGCTCCAATCGTCTTCCCCGTACCCGGATCCTGCATAGAAAAAGACTGTTCAGAAAAGGTGATAGACCAAGAAAGAGAATGGGTCAATTGACTAACAGAAATTAAATTAAAAGGAATGCCAGGGATGTAATAAACAGAGGTTAAAGTCAAGAAGGGAGTTGGTTTGGCTTGCCCAATACCACGAGCAGGAGCCTTGGTGCCATCAGCAAGAGTAACAGAGGGAAGATTATTAGAAAAGGTAAGGGAAGTAAAAAGATCCTTATTACCACAAAGATGATCAGTAGCACCTGAGTCTATTATCCAGGGTCCAAGAGATGATTGAGAAAAACAAGCAACATGATTACCAGTAGCAGGAGTAGGTGGCTGAGAAGAACTCTTCTGGAGAAGGGCCTCATAGTCTGCAGCGGAAATAGTCACTGATCCGGTAGAGGGCGGCACAACATCTGTTTGAGCAAAGTTCATATGTGGTGGCTTCAAGTGAGGGTACTTTCTGTAGCAACGTTCTTCAATGTGGCCTAGATTTTGGCAATAATTACACCGAGGCCTTTGTCCTCGGCCACCCTGTCCATACGACATCTTCTGTCCGCGCCCGCCTGGGCCATATGATGTCATGGGCCCGCGACCGCCCTGTCCGCGGCCACGACCACGACCGCGTCCACCATTGTTCCAATTACCACGAGAGACTAAAGCAGCAGAATCAAACAAAAGAGCAGTAGAGTCAGTAGCTGGCACGTGTGCGGGGGCCACCTTATCTTGAAGATTCAAAAGGCGCTGAAAGGTCTGGGATATGCTGGGAATCTCAGTACTGGTTAGAATGTTCTCACGAACACTTTCTAATCCGTCAGGGAGACCAGAGAGAGTCACAACCGTAAAGAGACGCTCCACTTGCGTCCTGTACACTGTAGCATCCGCAGCATGAGGTAACAGCCAAAAATTCCTGCATCAAAGAACGAATCTTACCAACATAAACTTCCATACGAGCTTCGGGTGATTTGCGCAAATCCATCATCTGGGAGACAATGGAATAAAGTTGCTTAATATCATTGGTGTAGAGGTTTTTGGCTTCCGTCCACACATCATAGCAGGTCTCAAAGGGAATGAAAATATTGAGAAGGGATGAATAAATAGATTGCCAAAGAATACTGAGGAGCTGAGCATCAACTCTCTCCCATTCAGTCATCTGATCTGTGGAAATATCAGTCTTCTTAGTGGTGAGATGTTTGTCATGGCCTTGACCGGTAAACCAGATCTTAACGGAGGTAGACCAGTTCTTGTAAGTGGCAGATCCGGTCAATTTCAGAGTTGTGATAGATGGAATAGCACTTGAAATGATGCCGGAAGGATATTTACTGGTTCCTTCCATCAGGAACAGCGATCACACAACAAAAAAAAACAGTAAAAGTCACTCGAAAAAGGAAAAAGTAGCGACTTTTGCACTGGAACCCCTCGAACGGAAGAGACCCACAACGAACGGGCACCGGATCTGGAAGGAGGAGGCAGAGGCGAGCCTGTCTGCCTTGGTTTGGCCGGAAAAAGTGGTCGGAACAGTGCACACGCGCCGGAGAGAGGTGGCGCGTGGTGACGCGTGAGGCCCACGCGCAGACAGCTTTGGTGGCGCGTGGAGGCGCGTGCGACGGCCGTTTGGGACGGGTCTTGGACAGAAATGGTCGCCGGCGTGAGGGGATCCTGATCGCGTGGTTTCTCGCCGGAAAGGTTTCCGGAACAGTGTTGAACAGTGACGGAACCGTGTTTAAGGCGATGTGAACAGTGTTTTCCGGTCAAATAATGAAGGAGGATGACGATCTGAGATCAAAAAAGGGTCTAACAATGTTCGGAGGGTTGAAAAAAGTTGCCGGTATGACGCACGGCGGTAAAAGGGTTTGCCGGTATGATGCACGGTAGTAAATAAGAAAGGAAAAGATATATATATATATATATGCGGAAGCAGAGCCCTCAGATCGAGAGCTCTGATACCAAATTAAATCTGAAATATATTGTATATTCAAGTGTATGTAATTTGTACAAGGAGGCTCTCTATTTATAGAGACTACAAAATCTAATGGGATGACCTAATGGGCCAAGCCCACAATTTGGACTATTCTAGACTATTCTAATAATAATAAATTAATATTATTTCTAACAATTACATTGTACCTTACTGCATGTAATTGTTCCTCTAATGTTCAGTTATGGTCTATTATGGTTGCTTAGAGTTTCTGTTAGACTTAGTTAGACACTAACACATTTCTGACTCAGCACTTGGTTCTATAAATAGAACCCGATGTATTCACTCTTGTATCTTTTCATTTTCATCAGATTCAGACCAAAGCTATGGCATTCTCTCTTTATATCATTTTTTCTCACTTTCTCTCCCTTTCTATCTTCCTTTACTTGAACTCGATTACTACCACGGCTAATGAGACTAGCATACACCAAGGATCTTAGTAACTATTTCTTCAGACATTATAGACCACGTGAGAAGCATTTTATCTGTGCGCTTCCATTCTGTAAAAGCCGGATTGATTCTCGTTGCAACTTGATCTTCTAACAGAAAACGAAGAGGAATTCGTGAATTGACAAGGAACCTTTCAAGTTGATGCACTATATTGGTGGATCAATATACTGTTTCCATAGCAGAAAATTCTTGTTGGTGAGATTTATTGATAGTTGAGTGTTGAAGATTAAAGGTGATTTTGGATCTGAAATGAGAGAGAAATAGACTAGAAAGGAAGAGAATCAGAGAGAGAACTGAATTTCATATTTTTGTAAATGTAAAAACTAATTGAGAATGGTAGGAAATCAGGAAGGAAATCAGGATTCAAATATTTCCGTTTTTTATTTCCTATTAATTAGGATTGATTATGATTGATTAGTCATCGCTGAGTCATTCTTAGCGATTCTTTCTTGTATAAATACTCCTTATGTAATTTATTCAAATCAATACAAAGAAATACAAAATTCTTTATGGTATCAAGAGCGGGTTCGTTCCTACCCTAAATCAGCTATCTTCAAAGCTGAAATAACCGTCCAAACACCTCCTCAAATCTGTCCAACACAGAAACCTAATCTACAGATCTCCGATCAAGAAAGTGAAGTTTACATTCGACTCAGAAGGCTCCAACGAGTTGACCGCCGCTGAAACCATCGCCGTCAGCCGCCGCACGCGCCGTCACACGCGCGGCCAACCTCCGGCGCGTGAGCTCCACGCGCCACCTTCCCAACGTTTGTTTCCGCCGCGACTTGCACAGACCTTCTCGCTGGCTTCTCCCCTTCCTGTTCCAGAGGTCAGATCAAAAAAAAAATTAAAAAACTTGATTTTTTCATCCACGGTCAAATCCTCTCTCTTCCTTCATCTCTTCAGAGCGTTCTTCTGCTTCCTCACCTGTTCCCAATACTCAGTCCTCTGGAGACAACTTAAGTATGCAGATTACTAATCACCGGTTGAACGGTAAAAAATTTCTGCAATAGTTTCAATCTGTTAAGTTGGTGATCCGGGCAAAAGGAAAGATGGGTTATCTTGATGGAAAAATGAAGAAACCTGCTGAGGGTTCTCCTGATTATGAAAATTGGGAGATTAATAATTCCTTGGTAATGGCATGGTTGACTAATTCCATGGAACCACATATCGGCCAAACCTATTTGTTCTTTGACACTGCCAAGGAGATTTGGGATGCTGTTCAACAAAATTATTCAGATCTTGAGAATACCTCTCAAGTCTTTGAACTAAGAAATAAGTTGAGAGACTTTCGTCAAAGGGGTATGACTATTACTGAATATTTTACTGCACTAACAAATTTATGGCAGGAACTGGATCTTTATTATGCATCCGATCTTAAAGGATTGGAAGCGAATACCCAGTTTAAAAAATACTTGGAGAAGGAACGACTTTATGACTTCCTTGCTGGCCTCAACCGAGATCTTGATGAGGTTCGTGGTCAAATATTGGGGCAACAACCGTTACCCTCACTTGCTAATGTCTTTGCTGAAGTTCGTAGAGAAGCAAGTAGACGGAGAGTTATGCTACGAGAAAATGAGTCAATTGATAAGTCTGATGATATGTCTGCATTGGCTGCCAAACGTACCATTGACCGCTCCTCTGGAGAATCAAAACGTGACGGTCGTCCATGGTGCACCCACTGCAATAAAATTGGTCATACCCGTGAGAAATGTTGGAAAATCCACGGGAAACCTGCAAATTGGAAGCCAAAAGGACCGAATAAAGGTCGTGCGTATCAGGTCTCTACTGATGACAAGGTTGATGAGCCTCATGCATCCTCTGACTCTGATGGTGTCTTTCTTAGCAAAACTCAGTTTGAACAACTTCAGAAACTTCTGACTCAACCTCATAAGGCCACTAGTAATGTGGCCCAGCAAGGTACAGCTTTTAATGTTGATAGTCAAAATCATTGGATCCTTGATTCTGGAGCCTCTGACCATATGACAGGTAATCCGAGCTTGTTCTGTCCATACACTCCATACTCTGAACCCTCTCGGGTCAAGATCGCCGATGGCAGTTTTTCCCAGATTGCAGGACACGGAACTATTAAACTTTCTGAGCTGATTAATTTAACATCAGTTCTTTATGTTCCTTCTTTGGCTTGTAATCTCATTTCCATAAGCAAGTTGACTTCCGAGTTGCATTGTTTTGCTAAATTCTTTCCTCATGGTTGTCTTTCAGGAATAGGACTCGGAGAAGATGATTGGCAGTGCTAGAGAGGATGGTGGACTTTACTACTTTGAGGAGGATGTGACTCATGGAGCTGTTTTTGTGGAAAAAGACTCTATGTTTCCTTTTGATTCATGTAATGATGTTATGCTGTGGCATCGTAGGCTAGGCCATCCAAATTTTAACTATCTTCAGAAGTTGTTACCAAACTTATTTATTAATAAAAGTCCTAGTTTGTTTTCTTGTGATATTTTGTCAATTTGCCAAGCATACTCGTGTTCATTATCCTTCTAAAGTTCACCATGATTCTTCCCCATTTTTTTTAATTCATAGTGACATATGGGGTCCAGCCCGTGTAAAGAATATTTCAGGTGCTAGATGGTTCATTACCTTCATTGATGACCATTCCCGAGTTTGTTGGGTATACCTTCTAAAGGACAAGTCAGATGTTGCATCCACTGTTAAAAGGTTTCATGCCATGGTTCAAACCCAATTCCAAGTTGCTATACAAATTCTGCGTACAGATAATGGCAAAGAGTATTTTAACTCTATTCTTGGAGAATATCTTTCCCAACATGGCATCCTTCGCCAAAGCTCATGTCCTGACACACCCCAACAAAACGGAGTTGCGGAAAGAAAAAACCGACATCTCCTTGAAGTTGCTCAGGCTCTTATGTTCACTATGAGTGTTCCTAAATATCTTTGGGGGGAAGCTGTTCTCACTGCCTCATATCTGATCAATCGAATGCCATCTCACATTCTCAAATTTCAGTCTCCTCTTTTTACTCTTTTCCGCACCTTCTCTTCCTTCCGAGGCGTCTCTTCCCTACCTCTCAAGTTATTTGGTTGTGTTGTATTTGTCCATATTCCCTCTCATCAACGGTCTAAGCTTGATCCTAAGTCTCTCCGGTGTGTCTTTGTTGATTATTCTCCTACTCAACGTGGCTATAAGTGTTATTCTCCTTCTCTTCGTAAGGTCTTTGTCTCTATGAATGTCACATTTTCTGAGACTCAACCTTTCTTTCCCTTGACTTCTCTTCAGGGGGAGTCTATGGGAGCAGATGAAGATCAGTCATGGGAACCTACTGATGCCACAGTATTACCTCTACTATTGGAAACAGGGGGAGCTACAAAATCCTCACCATCCGGAGCCTCCTCAAAGTGAGGACAAGTTTATAGCAGGCGAAAGCCTCCTCAAAGTGTAAATAACCCAGAGCCTCTACATTGCCAGGATTCTGAACCATGTTCTAGTTCCAGCACCCCAACACTTGAGTGCCATGATAACAATGATCTACACTTGCCTATTGCTCTCAGGAAAGGTACTCGATCTTGTACTACTCATCCTATTTCTAATCATATTTCATATGAAAAGTTGTCCCCAGGGTTCCGTGCTTTCAATACTATGTTGGATAGTACAAAGATACCGAGAAATATACATGAGGCTCTCAATGATCAAAAATGGAGGGATGTTGTCTTTGAAGAAATGAGTGCTTTAGAAAGAAATGAAACTTGGGAGATAGTGACCCTACCAAAGTGAAAACAAGCAGTGGGATGCAAATAGGTGTTTACAATAAAATTCAATGCAGAAAATAGCATCAACAGATACAAGGCAAGATTGGTTGCAAAGGGATTCACGCAAACTCATGGGATAGATTATCATGAGACTTTTGCTCCAGTTGCTAAAGTCAATACCATCCGAGTTCTCTTATCACTTGCTGCCAACCTAGATTGGCCTCTGCAACAGTTGGATGTGAAGAATGCATTTCTAAATGGTGACTTACATGAAGAAGTCTATATGGATCCTCCACCTGGTTTTGAAAAGGGAAATGGATCAGTGTGTAAACTAAAAAAATCTCTATATGGGTTGAAGCAGTCTCCTAGAGAATGGTTTGACAAATTCACACAAGCTGTCAAAAGAAGAGGCTTCATTCAAGCACAGACTGATCACACTCTCTTCCACAAACACTCTTAAGGATGGTAAAATTGCTATTCTTATTGTGTACGTAGATGACATAGTTCTTACAGGTGACGATATTGAGGAATTGAACTCCTTGAAGAAGTATCTAGCAGCTCAGTTTGAATTAAAGGATCTTGGCACTCTCAAATATTTTCTTGGTATGGAAGTTGCTAGGAGCAAAACAGGTATCACTCTCACACAAAAGAAATATGTTCTAGATCTTTTGGTGGAAACTGGAATGTTAGGGTGTAAGCCTGCTGAGACACCTGTGGAACCTAATACCAAGTTAGGTATTGAAGATGGGAATGAGGTGGATAAAGAACAATATCAGAGATTGGTTGGCAAACTAATTTACTTGTCTCACGCGTCCTGACATTGCCTTTGCGGTGAGTATGATTAGTCAGTTCATGCACTCACCCAAGGAGAAGCATCTTAGTGCAGTCTATAGGGTGCTCAGATACCTCAAGAACACTCCAGGAAGAGGATTATTCTTTAAAAAGGGGTATAAAAGGACAATTGAAGTCTACACTGATGCAGATTGGGCAGGCTCATCAGTAGACAGGAGATCTACCTCAGGCTATTGCTCCTATGTTTGGGGAAATCTTGTTACTTGGAGAAGCAAAAAAAACAAACGGTGGTTGCAAGAAGTAGTGCTGAAGCAGAATTTCGAGCTTTAGCTCATGGAGTTTGTGAAGGAATCTGGTTGAGAAGACTTCTTCAAGAGTTGAAGATTTCATATTCCCTACAATAAAACTATATTGTGACAACAAGGCAGCTGTCAGCATTGCTCAAAATCCTGTGCATCATGATCGAACAAAGCACGTGGAAGTTGATCGCCACTTCATCAAAGAAAAATTAGATGATGGAAGTGTGCGTATGATGTATGTTCCTACCAAAGAGCAGACTGCAGATATCCTTACAAAGGGCCTACACCGTCCAGCATTCGAAGACTTGATTGGCAAGTTGGGAATGATCAATATTTACCTCCCAACTTGAGGGGGAGTGTAGGAAATCAGGAAGGAAATCAGGATTCAAATATTTCCGTTTTTTATTTCCTATTAATTAGGATTGATTATGATTGATTGATTAGGATTGATTAGTCATCGCTGAGTCATTCTTAGCGATTCTTTCTTGTATAAATACTCCTTATGTAATTTATTCAAATCAATACAAAGAAATACAAAATTCTTTAAGAATATACACAAGGATCTATTTATAGACCTGCTAACAGAAGGCTTACACAATATGCTAACAGCCTAACTGAATCTAGTCAGTTACAACAGATGCAACGAATTCCATAAGATACGGAACTAACTAACTGATCAGATACTCTAATAGATCTAAGGATGAAGCAGATGTAGAATCAGTTGAATTGGCTGAAACGGAAGCCATAGATAGAACAAGGTACGGATCAAGGCCCCAAAATGGAGCTTTGATACCATAAAAGAATCAGACAAAAGTGAGAGAAAGGAAAGGAAAGTTGAGAGAATCAGAGAGAGCTCAATACTGCTAAAGAAGTGTTATTAAAATACACTTCAGAACTGAATCTCAGACTGAAATATATAGCCAAGCTAAAGCCTCTTCTTAGAGAGCAGGTACAACCATCAGTAACTGCACTAACAAACTAATCTATAACTGACTAAAATCAATAGTATAGGTGACAGCACCAGATAGCTGTATCATAATACACACAGAATATCTAAGTCATGATTACATTTGAAACATATTCTAATAAAGTTATGAAACTTGGCAACAACCTTCTGTGGTAGATGTCACTACACACCCGAAGCATGTAGTTCTTTTAAATGGAAACAATGATAGTTGTTTCAATGGACAAAGTCTAAGCTTTCACTGCAACTTCGACAATAATTTCAAACCTTCCAAGATCAGCATCTTTTTAAAAAGGTATGATTTAAAAATTGCCAAAAAATTCTATATACTTACCAACACAACTTCAATCACAAGGAATCAATATGCACACATTACTCCCCCCATCAATGACACAAAGGTACTTCCATTAAGAAAGAAAGAAAATCCTTTTTCTACACATTTATGAAATCAAATGGCCAGTACGTTAGACAACTTATATGTAGACTAGAACTACATAAGGCAGTTTAGCATTTTAATCCATCGAGAACCCAATTACCCTAGACTTTTCCTTTATGCCCCAGATGACAGCATAGTTTCCTATTCAGATGATGGATCCTTCAGCCCAAAAAATGAACAATTATAAAACTCATATCATGCTCTATCCATGGGAATTCAATAAAATCCTGGAGAAAACTTAATATAGTGAAGAATGGCCAATAGCAAAGATACAACTGGACCTTATGGCCTCATTGGCGGAGCTTATGTTTCTGACAGTAGCATCCAACAAGCTTTCACGAAAGTTGAAATGGGGATTTGCATCAAGCAAAGTACAAATACAACGAACTGCTAAATGCTGAAATAAAGACTGCTTTTCTAAGGCTATCAGCCTTTGCAGGTACGCCTGCAACATGCATAAACAGTAGCAAAGGAACAAAAAACATCTTAGTGGCACAAATATTAAATGATATTCATATTTTATAATAATTTCAAACAAGTTATCATAGAAATTTTGGGGAAAGTTGGTTCAAGAACAATGCAACAAGCACTAATGCAAGCACTGGAACTGGAAGTCATATCTGTCAGTAAAACTTTCTGTTGACTAAATCAAGTAATAATAGTAAATTAGATACCAGTCAAGCATAAATATGAACCTTGTATGCAGAAAGAAGAGTTGATTCAAAATAACGCATCTTTCTAACAGTCTTTGAAACCTTCATTTCTAGTTCCTTTTCAGTAGGAAGCCTGATCCGATAGCTGTCACATCACATGCATTAATGAGAAAGTTGGAACATTAAATATAGAATTAGTGTGGAACCAAACCAAATGCAGATTATCCTAACATAATAATTACATATAAAATGTGCATTGTAATATATAACTATCAGGCATACCCAGGGACAATATCTTTGAAAACAGCCAAGAGGGACAGAAGTCCAAGTTTAACAATGGTATGATCATTATCTTTAGATATCTGTATAATCTCCTTCAGAAACTTAATATTGGACTCTGGGTCTGTAAGTAACGCATCTCCCAACTCTGCAAGTTTACACTTCTTATTTTCAAAGGCCTCCTCGGCTGTAAGATCTTCTTTTACCTCGGCCTAAACAAAGAAAAGATAATATACCAAAAATTATGCACAACATTGAGTTCAATGATTTCTAGTCCTGTCTAAAAGGTGGCAGTTGAAGAGAATATATAAAATTTACAATTAATATGAAAAGAATAACTTTTTTTTAATGGACAAATTTGTAAGTGATGATATAACAATTAGAAATAGCAAAACAGAAAGACAAAGATTGAATAGATGAAAAATATCAGAAAATTAAATCATCAAATTTACAGTTAAAATACATGTGTGACACATGTTTCATCACAACACTCATAAAACAATTGCATGCAAGCAATTAAAAACTATTTTACTTTTAGAGCATTCCATTTGCTTCTTTTTTAAAAAAATTAAAAATAAATAAAGCATACCATTGTAAAATTGATACAGTATCAGAATAAAAAAATAAAGGAGCTTTCAAACAATAAAAAGGAGTATAAATAATATTGTTAATCTGATTGAACAATACCAGTACTGCTGCTTGTGGAGTTTCTTCCACTTCTGCTTTTACTGTCTCTTTTCCCAGTTTTTTTCCCTCTTTTTTCATTTTCTTAAGTTTAGCTCTCCTTTCAGCCTTAGTTAACTTCACTAGACCATTGTCTGCGTTGCCATCCTCTCCAGTTTCCTCTTCACTTGGACCATTTTCTGATACTGTCTTTGTAGCTGTACAATGTGAGAACAGCGTCTGTTACCAAAGCAATTAACAAAAAGAAAGAAAAGAGTGATCAAGTGATCACAACGCACAAATTTTATACAAGAGAACACTAGATACCTGTCCGGTAATAGAGTTTTCCATCCAAGGTCTTGATTGGAAGAGCATCTACACGATCAACCTGCAGACCCGTTTCTTCTTTTTCTTTCTTGAGAGCAATCTTACGCAAGCGTTTCTCATGAAATTTCTCCAATGCATCATCTTTGGCATCAGCAACACGAGAAACATGCCTTAGGATACACAAGAAAGTTATATACTAAGTAACCTCATCACATAAAACTCATGACAATGTGCAATCACACAAGCTAAACTTTTGTAATTTAGAAGAGAATTCGACACTATATAAGTGACGGGAAGGAAATAACAACCATGCTAAACGTCAGCCTCCAACATTCAAAAATTGCAGGCTCAAAAAGATTGTCACAAAACGGAAAAACTAACCAAAATGTTATAAATTAAAAAAAAAAGACATTGCATTGCCAATCTAAAGCTTATCGCAATGGAAATTTCTGAGTGATAAGTCTGCAAAAAATTCCCATTTTTTATTATAAATTGTGAGATTAAAAAAATTCCAAAACCTTGAACTATCATGCAGCTAAAACGGTCAAAGCTGACAACCAAAATGGATAGGCCAAGTTTCTCAACTCTAATATAATTTTCACTGCCTACGAAAGCTTTTCAAGTGAAAAAAAATCTGCAAATTTTATATTATTTTCCTATTAACAAATTTTTGACAAAAAATTCCAAAAACTTTCAGAAACAAGGGTGCTTACTGAATGATTTACGCAATAAGTAGCATAGCAATAAAGGGGATTATAGAACATAAAAAACAAGTCACAGATTAGAAATGGGGTTGGAAGAAAGATTCGAACTTGGTAATTGATTGAGTGTCCAAGCTGGAAAGCAAGGAGGCATAGCCACGGTTCTCCTTGACGAATTGAAGGTCATCGTCAGAAACCTCAACTTCGTCGTCCGGGATCTCCGGTGGGAGCTCCGGCGGAAGAACGATCTTCAGCTTCTTCCCCATCGATCACTTTTGTTGGAGAGATAAAAAAGGGGTTTGTTAGGGTTTATTGTTTGACTCCGATTTGAATTTGTTAGGGTTTATTGTTAATAGGGTTTCTAAGGAAGAAAACGGGGACCCAACTAGTCAAATTTCCCTATTTTGCTATCGTTTTATCTTTTTCTAATGAGTTTTATAATTTTGATTTTTTAATTATGTTATTATTTTTAAAATGTTATTATAAGCTTTTTAGCCTGGTTATACTTACACCAATTTACAATTATTTTTATTTTTGTCGAGATTAAAATCAGATCATGGTTATAAAATATGATCAAATGAGAATTATTGATTTAATTTTGATCTAACGATAATAAAATAATTATAAAAGGTTATAAGAAAAAAATTTGTAAATATAACTTATGTTTAAATTTTTATCTGCAAGTTTAATTTTTTACAAAATTTTAAAAATAAAGAGGCTAAGATATTTATAATTGGGTCGCTATGATTTTAAAATTTTCTCATTATTTGCAATTATTAAAATATTGTTGATGTATATACTTCATACTTCATAGCACTTTAATTGTGAGTAGAAATGTTGATCACTAAATCGAATAGATCTAAATAGAAAACTAAAAAATATATTATTAAGCTATCTTTATTTTTATTTTGCATCTTTAGAAACCAATAAATGTAGTTCGGTTTTCGATTTATATTTATGAAACTGAATCAAATAATACGAAACCAATACAATTTACTTATTTATAAATGATTATCTCTCAACTCATGACTCTTGCTGTAAATCCACTATACCTTTGTCTACATTGCCATCCTCTCCAGTAACCTCTTCACTTTTACTATTTTCCGAAAACGTCTTTGTACAACCTCTGTTATCAAAGCAATTAACACGAATGAAAAAAAGTGATAAAGGGTTTGTTTGAAATCTGTTCTGAAAAATAGTTTTATAATTTTCAGAATAAAAAAAAGGTTTATTTTTTCTGAAATTACTTTAGATAACTTTATCTAATGTTCACCAAAACGATTCATTTTGAGACGAAAATCATGATATTTTTGTAATTTTAATTTATTTCAGGGTAATAATAGTCTTTATCATTCTAATTTTTTTATTTTTCAACCCTAAAACGACGTCGTTTCAATGAACATTAGACAAAGTTATCTAAAGTAACATTAGATACTTTTTTCCTAAAAAAAATTGTTTAATAAAATCTGTTTTGTAAAAAAAAATAAAAAAATTGTAACTGTTTTTTTTTTAGAATCAAATTTAGATAACACATTTGAGTTTTTTTTATTTTGTGTTTTGACTTTTAACTTTTAAAAAAAACATAGAAAACACATATTTCAATAACTATTCTACAAAATAGATTTAAAAACAAAAAAATCAGAACACAATCAAACACATCTTAAGTGATCACAACGTTGTAATTGGTCTTCTGTGATGTCCGTTTTAGGTGGGATGTGGTGGGTGGCGGAGGCATGTTAAGTGTATTATCATAGGAAGTGAATCATATGATGTTAAAATTTCATATGACTTTTGTGTATATATCTCTCTTCACATGCATTAAATAAGTTGGGTCCAATTATCATTAGTGAAGAAAGAGATAGACACAAAAATGTCATGTGAAATTTTAATATGAAAGAATTCATTTACATTATCATACCATGTAAAATATTGTTACCAACAAAGCCCAGCACAGTTGGTAGATGGCTAGGTCCCTTAAGCATATTGTCAAAGGTTCAATTCCTGGTCGTGTGTATGAAAAAAGCTTTGTTGGTAGAAGCAAAACTCACTTCGGTGATCTCTAGGCCTCGAAAGGATTAGTCTTCGACTATCAGCCGCGAGATACCTCGAGGAAACTCAAAAAAAAAAATTGTTATTCACCATTATTAACATTTACTCCAAACATGTATCTTGGTAGACAAATTATATGTGTATGCATATAACTCTGCTAAAAATTTAGATCTACGGTAAGAAATTATTAAGTTTTTCGCAATGTTATTAGACACGGCTCATACCGGCTGGGTCGACCCGAAACCCGATGAATCGGTCATCTAATCGATTCGAGTCAAGTATCGAACCGACCATGTATTAGACTCGGTGAAAATCGATTCCAACCAGCCGAGTTTTATCAAAATCGATGACCCAATCGGGTCATCAAAATCGACGGATCATGCATTTTTATAAAACAAAAACAAAAACAAAAACAAAAATCAAAGTTGTCTCATCTTGTCTTAAAAAAGTGCGGAACTCCTTTAAAAAAAATTGTAGTTTTGTTTGCTCGTAATATACTCTCCTAAAGCGACCTTAATTAAGCTTCAAAGACCAAAGCAATTTGTGGAACAGTAGATTAAAAGAATGTGACATGTTGATTCCTAACAAATCCAATTTTATAAGAAAAGTTGTTGATAAATGCCTTATAATTATTAAATATGGTTAGCTGAGGATATTTGATAGAGATATTATATGTGGTTGTGTAATACTTGAATTTTCTTTTTTCTTTATTTATTTCTTTATTTATTTCTTTTACAATATATTATATGTGGTTACCATATATGACTTTCTTTAATCCCTACAAAAATTATATATGTTTCAGCCCTGCATAATAATTTTTTACATGTGTTTGAGTATTTTTATTCATTTTTATGTATAAAATATAGGTTTTTATATACTAACCATGTCATGCAGTTCAATCGGCGATCCTGCATGTTCTTTAGCCAGTAGGATCTTGACACACATGACATGATTATATGCTGCATTGCACTGATTTTGGAACTTATATTATACTGCTTTTGAACTTATATTGCACGTGTAAGTGATTTTGGGGTGGAGAGATCCTTGAGGACCCCTTGTCTTACTGAGATTTCTTTTTAGAGATCTCACCCCACGTTTGGGGCACATTTTCAGGTTCAGGTACCTCGGGGGCTGGTACCTCGGGCGCCAGAAGGTCGGAACTTAGTTGACTGATTGATGCATGCTATTTTTACTTATATGTCTGGTTGCTGACTATGCTATACCTTCATTATATTGTTATCTTTGCTGAGACTTTGTTGGGCTTTCTTGCCTTATTTGGTGAGCATGGGGTTGTCCATGCCACAATGATGTTAGTTATGCTTTTAGATTGAGTTGTATAATTGTATCAGGATATTGTCTGGTCTACGTGTTGTAGTTCCGTGACTAGATACACACTTAATTATATTATGAGGTTATTCAGTGTAGTTAGTTATTTAATTGAAATTTACATACAGGTAATATTTTGAAAAAGGATTAAGTAATCAACTTGGTTAATATTAATGACGTCATAATTGAAAAGAAAAAGTTAGCTTCCGCATTTTAATTAAGCAGCGCTTAATACGATGATATGATAACAAACCGGGTATACACGGGGTGTTCCTATACAAATCATCATCATAATGCATATATAAAATAAAAGCCTTCACAAGCCTACTCAGGTCTCTTGCCCAAAGATGCTCTAGTACCATCAATAGTACTTGAAATATATTCCCCATATGGGATGAGATAACAATCTCAATAAACCAAGGGTCCTTGAAGATCACTCCACTTATAGGTTCACTCAATGTGCATATACAATATCAATAGAATAGTATAACATCCATCACTATTTTCACTGTAACTACCAAGAGACCGCCTCAAGGGACTATTTCTCTCAGGTGTTCATCCTCCTTAACTTCCTCAAGGGACTATTTTCAGGGGAAGCCCCAACATTCATGCATTTCTACTGGCCAGATAATTATATATACATAACACATCATACATATGGATATCACACCCAATCAATGCATGATCATACTATTAACTATGACTATCATACATCACATCATTCAACTATTCCTCCCCAACTGAGCATGATGGAGCACACAAGGGAATTAACCCTGAGATCTAGAAGTTTACTTTAAGTAGACTTCCTTCTTGCCAAGCTTTCTTGTCACACAAGTAAGCCAATCAACCACACTTTATACAACAAAATCACCTATACAAAGGTCACAATTTCAATTAACACAATGCATTCAACCAAAGCCATTAACATAATGTATCCCACATACAAGAGTGCATATTCAAGGACTTACCGAATTCTTGATTTCTCAAGAACCAAAGGTTTTACCACAAGCTTAGGCCAATACTTGTTCCTCCATCAAGCACTCACTTGGCTTCAAACTACACAACCAACAATCTACAATTAACTTGTCATTACAAGTCTCACAATTACATGAATTTTAACACTTATCTATGCCATATTTTTAATCATTTACAAAAATGATACTTGTGGTTGTTTAATCAATTTTCCACCAATTAAATCCATTCATTATCACTTCTCTCAACATAAACCATGTCCAATTCAAGTCATAGCATCACCATTAATATACTATTTTTATCCATGAACATCAAACTTCCAACACATTTATATGTCATTTTATCAAAGTAGTCCAACTACCCATTTCTTTGGTTTTCCTTCAACAAGAGGCAATTCTAAGCTTATTAATCAAGAGAATTCATACCAAAATAATCATCTAACTACTTATGTCATGAAAATTTGTGGTTACTATTCATCAAACCCTAGGTTTGTCCAAAATCTTTGAAAAAATGAAATGAGTAGAGAAATCTTACCATAATCAACCTTAGCATGGAGAAAAAGGAGTTTCCCAAGCATCCCCCAACTACAACATCCTCAAATTCAAAAATTACTCTTGCCTTTGAAGGTGTATATCTCTCAACCTAATGCTCCTTACAAGAGAATGGTTGGTAGGCTTTAATAAGGATAGAAATCTAAACCACTTTGTAGTTCACATACTTTGATTTCATGGATTCATGTGAAAATTCCATTTTTCCAAGCTCTCTTTCCTCTTTTCAATGGTGATTTTCGGTCAATATGAGGGATGGAGAGTTGTGAGGTGAGAGAGAGTCACTTAAGTTAATTTTTAACATTTCACGCGTCTGCTCGCTAGGCTGATCGCTTCAGCAAGCTTTAACCCGCAAGCAAGCCCCCTGCTCGCTTCAGCGAGCAATAAGCTGACCTTATTTTCACTTATCTTTCCCATTTCCTTTCAAGCCAACCCTTAGCATTATAAATGTGTGTTTCCTCTCATAATCATTACTTGACAATCTAGTCTAATTACATCACGTAATCCTGGCATAATTATATTTATTCTTTTTTATATCCTTAATCAGTCCACAATTTATAATTCACAAGTTAGGGTCATTATAAAGAAAGAGGTGAATAAAAGGGAATAATTATGACTAGTAAGGTGAGAATTCAATTGAGTTTTATTTGTTAGAAATTTTCTTTTATGTGGGCAATATTAATTAATTATTTTTCTATTTTAAAATTAATCGGGTTAATGGATATTCCAATTATATTATTTTGTCTAGCCCATTGTGATCATATTGAGTTGGGCTTCTGACATCTGTTGTTATTGGACCTAGTTGGGAAGCAATGTAGGTTTTAGTGTGACTCTGGTTTTCCATGATGGGTGGACCCAGTGAACACAAACTTTTTTCTGGGTATTTGGCTAGGTCTCATATCTAGCCTATTTATATTGGAGTTAAGGTCCATGAGTCGTCATGCTCTCATCGCACGGAGGCTGCCACTTTTAGAATAAGTCATAGTGAGAAAGATTCTGGCAGTCAAATTATAGGTTGAATTAAAAATACCTTCCACCATCAAAGTTTGCAAGAATCATGGATAAAGGTTAGTACCTAATTTTGAATGTGAAAATTATGGATTTCCAAGCTCCAATTGTATTCTTGGATGATTAACCCTAAGGTAGAGGTCGCAAATTTTTGCTTGCCTATGGTATCAGAGCTTGTGTTTGAGAATTCATGTTTTTCCATATATGGTTATGAATTAGGGTTGATTCTTGATTCTTGAAAAGTTAGGGTTTCTAAAATTCATGATAAATTAAAAGAAATTATGGATAATTGAAAATCAAAATTTCAACCTTTTTGGTCCTTTAATATGATAGGCGTTATCGAGGATGCTTATGCAATTATCCACTTGAAACCTACATCACAGTAAGTGAATGAGTAACTAAAAAAAAAATTAAAAAATCATTTTACGTATCTTCCAGCAGCGTAACTTGAAGTATGTTATTTGAGTACAAAATATAGTTAAGAATTATGCCTAGATTGTTATCTTTGAGCTTATCAAATAACTTGAAGTTTATGTTATTTACCTTTTAAAGTTTGTTATATATCAGTTATCTTCCAACAGCCGAAAAGATTATTGCAAGGGCATTTTTTTAAGTTAATTTTAGACTTTAATTGGGCCTCTATAGTTTGGACTCTTGTGTCATTTGGATATGTTGTTGGCAATTAAAGAAAAATTTAAAATTGGATGAGATGGATAATTTGAGTATTTTGATAGTTCATATTATTGCCTATGGTTTAAAGCAATAATTTGGGTTTGGAAATTAATGTCAAGTTGCCTATATAATTTTATTTAATTAGAGATTTGTCTCAAAGCTCAAAAACAGCGGAACCCGATTTCTATTGGGTTGACTGCCAAATGAACATGAAGACCCATTTGGATTTGTTACAAAATCACACTCGCAGCGTGAGGGGAGTGAGGGAAAGTGAGTGCTCATTTGTAAATTTTTTGGTATATTTGTTATAATTTTTTCGACTCAATATATATATTTTAAGGAATTACTATGTTCTGTTCTATAGTTAATTAAATAAAAATATATATACATGCCCGAATTTTGAGAATCTAAATTACTGAAAATTATTATGTCGAGTGGTGAACTTGATGACAATATTCACTTTCCCCAAATTGACTTAGGTTGTTGTCACTCTCTTACTTAAGAATAATTAGTAATTTTTGTCTTATACTTTAATGTTAAGTGCTGAATTTTTATGGCAAAATTTGTTAGATTGACAAATGCAATATGATTTCTAGAAAAACATGTTGTGAAGTGTTTCATGTTGTTAGAAACACATGTTGTGAAGTGTTTCATATTGTTGGGCATTGTTGTGAATTTATTATTTTGAATTATTATATGTTAATTACATGCCCAAAAAGGGTTATTATATATAATAATCTTGGGAAATTATTGATGGCAATACATGATTTAAAAGTATTTATCTTCCCGAAGGGGATGAATTATTTTTAAATTGCATGTAATATTATGGAAAAATGTATAATTTAAAAGTTCGTCTGCCCAAAGGGGATATTATTTTATAATTGTATGTAATTCTCCTTGTTCAAATCTTCATATGATGGAAAATATTTGTATATTATATTCCCTGTCCAAAGTGGGGTTTATGATATATAAATTATTTTGTTGTTGTCCAAATTTAATCTTGTTGCATTTTGTATGTCAATCAATTATTTTTGCCATTAACAACAACCATTCCATTGTAGAGTTATTGACTATGTCAAATTATAAAAAAAAGCATATGTATAATTTATGGAATATTTTTATTTATTGAGTTGTATGCTTCTGCTTGAACTGTTTAAGTACAAAACCATTTTGAGAATTCTATTGTATTTGAATTCATGATCAGTGAAGGTGATACAACTTCTCATAGACTATATCATGATTTTCGGCAATATGTGCAAGAGTTTACCCGAATTGCTTTGGGTGATTACCACCAAAGTGGTATTTCTTGTGTTAGTTCATGGAAATTTCTATGTCATTTGAAGAATGACTCTGGTTATTTAATGCATTTCATGCCAAAAGGGGTGATTGTGTGTTATAACTAAGAACTTGTGAATTTGTTTGGGATGAAGTTATTGGAGGTACATTGGTGTAGGTGATTTGTCTGCCTAAATGGGACAAATCTCTGAAGCCAACGTATGCTCATTGAGCATTTTTTGTTTGTTTTAAGGTTATAGATGCAATTATCGGAGGCTCATTGGTCTAAAGATCTATCTGCCAAAAGGGGATAGATTTTAAAATTCAATGTTGTGCTCATTGATTGATTCATATGAGGCTTTGACCTTGGTTTAGACCTTGTCTAATGCATTTCGCACAAAGGGGAATGTACTATTATGTTGGCCTAACTTTGATAACCTGTTGTGCTTATTAAATAACTCATATGAGGTTATGACCTTAGTTACAACTTTGGTATATGCATTCTGACTAAAGGGAAATGTATTATTTTGTTGGCCTCGTTTGTAGATACAATATATGTTTTGATGATAACAAAGTGGCAACAACAAAAAGGCAAGATCATTTTATCAAGAGCAAAAAGCATCAACCATATGTGGATATTGAAGATGTACGATGTAGCCACACAAAAAGAGTGATGTCATATCAAAGTGGCAGATCATTGGATCAAGAGAAATAAGGAATAATTAGAAGAACAATAACAAGATCAAAGACAACTAACCATGGACAACATCTAAGAGAAGCTCAATATCATAACTATGGTGAAAATTGATCAAAACCAACAAAGTGTCAAGCATTGTCATATTCAACAAGTCAAAGCATCAAGTTCAAGAAAAGATCCAAGACACAAGACATGAAGCTAAGTCTAAAATCATATTTAGAATATATCTTTAGGACTTAGAATATATGTGAGGGTATATGATAGATTGCATTGCATGAGCTCAAAGTTTTTCTCAAAGTAAATGTGTTTTTCAAATTGCATAATCATAACCTTTATATACTTGAAAGAAATTTGAAAAATTCATGGAAAATATCCTTGACATATTTTATAACTTCAAAATATATTTATCAAGTCAAGATCTTTCACAAAAGTAGTTGGAAGCAAGCTAGAACACATTTGAACTTAAAATTTGTGTTTAATTTCGCTGCTACCTTCCATACAATTTTTCGTATCTAAGATGATGGATTTGGATCTTTTGTTCTTCATAAAAGTTGTAGATCTATCTTTTATCTTTCCAACAAGACTAAGATCACATCAATCCGACAAGTATAACTCAAATTATAGCCAAAATACGAAACAATGTTATTGTTGTCAAGTTGGGAATCGATTACCACTGCAACAGATCCCAACGACTATAAAACGGCTAGTTTTTCAAAAGTGATCCTAACGGCTATAAACGGTTAGTTTTTGGAAACACTATATATGCATTCTCAGTGACTCTAAAAATTATTGGACACCATTCCTACACATATTAAGCATACTTTGAGAGCTTCTACATTATCATTTGCATATTCTTTCATATCTTTCAAAGATCAAACATATTTGAGCTCATATCTTGAAAATTCATATACCCATAGTGCTTCAAGTTGTATATCCACAATTTGAGAGTGTATATTCATTTCTAAATATTTCCCTCCTTGTATTCTTGAGTTGAAAGGGTTGTGAGACTCATTGTTTGAGAGGTGACCAAATACCTAAGTAAATTTGGAGTGAATTGTAAGGTTACCAAGTACCCGTAAACTTGGAGATTGAAAGGTATCCAAGAACCCGAAGTCTTGGAAGATTGTAAAGGTTTGTCAAGCACCCGTGAAGCTTGACTATTAGTGAAAGAGTTGATCGAACGGCTTCAGTCTGGACGTAGGTCACAAGTGGTGGTGACCGAACCAGGATATATAGTGTTTGCAATTCTCTAAACTCTAAACTCTTTATTTCTAGCACTTTAATTGTTTCTTTGATATCTTGTATGTGCTAGTATAAATTCTACAATTGTGATATATTATATATTATGGATTGTCTGAATGTATTGATTAGTTTTTCACATATCAAAGTTTGCTTGAAATGATTATTTAGAAACTAGAATGGGGCTTTTGCGAAAATTTTGTAATACTCAATTCACCCCCTCTTGAGTATGGAAGCCACATTCCTAACATCGTTGTTATAAATTGCCTTGATTAAAGTTGTATTTGCCCAGTAGTTTATTCCTATGCATTCCTTTTGCCATAAAAGTGAATTTTTTGTTAATCCTTTAAATTAAGAGTAAATACCATTTTCGGTCCTCAACAAATTTCACAATGCCCGCTTTAGTCCCTAGCAAATAAAAAGGCCGTGGTCCCTAAAAAATTCAAAATGGATCCATTTTAGTCCTTTTGAGGGACTAATGTGGGTTTTTTTTTGAATTTGTGAGGGACCACAATTTCACCTAAATTGGTCCATTTTGAATTTCTTAGGGACCAAGAATAGCCTTTTATTTGCTAGGGACTAAAGCGGGAATTATGAAATTTGCTGAGGACAAAAAAAGATATTTACTCTTAATTTAATTTAAATATATTTGACCAATGCATCTACATGAAAATAAGTGGGAGTAGATGTATATTCTTAGTACTTTATGTAGATGACATTTTATTTTCCAGTATGATGTTGATTTATTGAATGAAACAAGAGCTTAAAAAGCTTTGATAGGAAAGATCTTGGAGTACATCTTTTGTGTATAGAACAAGAGTTCTTTAGATTCTTTTGATTCTCTTAATTAGTGGGATTTATACTCAAGCCTTGCTTTTGAGTTTTTTAGATTCTTTGGATTTCCTTGACTAGTAGGAGTCATATTCAGTTTGTTTTTCTAGTCAATTTTCTATGCAAACTAATGATGATTTTGCGATATTTGTTTGAATTTTTGTAATTGATGATCATCATTATTGTTATTTCTCCTGTCACAAATTTTGCGACATGATATGAGTTTATAGATGACTGAATGTCACAAATTTTGAGATCTCATGTTATATTGTGACATGTTGATTTATTTAACCTGAGCAATTTCATGTCGTTTGAAAATTGTATTAATTCAATTTCATGTTGTTAAGAAATTAGATTGAAAAGGCAATTTCATATTGTTTAAAAATTGCGATAATATAATTTCATATTGTTGAGAAATTGCATTACAGAGTGTAGTTTCATGTTGTTTGAAAATTGCACTAATGTAATTTCATGTTGTTGAGAAATTATATTGGGGACCGATAATAATTAATGTGTTATATTATTGATCACATTTTGGCACTAATTCTTACTACACTACTATGCTCATGATTTATGAAGATGTAATACTTATTGTATGTGAGTATGAAAGGTCATATGTTAGATATTTTCAGTATATTGATCGCCATGTTCCTATGATAGAGTTATGCTGGATTGAATTGTGTTGAGATACTGAAATTGAAATTGGAATATTGCTTTTTGAAATTGTGGTCACGTAAAATCTCAACAACAAATAATTCAAAAAAAAAAAAAAAAAGATTTTTGGTTATTAACCTGATAGAGTCATTTTGAAAATAAAATAATTTTTAAAAGAATATTAAATTAATTAATATAGCCTGGGAGAATGTTAGAAATTATTTTGTTACCTTTGTTTGCTCATGATCGCTCTTAGAATTCATGGCCTAAATCTCAAATCACGATATTATATTAGGTGTAATCCCTTACGTTTAAGGAATAAACGCACCATGGATATATTGATGACCTATCTTTAATGTCATTTTATTCAAAAAAAAAAAAAAAAATCAACAACAAAAGGGCAGTTTGATCATTTATGTTATTATTATCCTTGGAATGAAACAAGAAAAATACGCTATATGTTACCTCTCATTAAGATTAAAAGGGCAGTTTGATCGTACGTGCATAACATAGGAGAGTTTCATGATGACTAAAAAAAAAAAGTTAAACTTTTTTTTATAATTTTTAAAAACAGTTAAACAAATCAACTTTATTTTCACTTTTCAGTTACGTTACAATAATATAAATATATGAAAAATAAAATAAAAAACAAAACTAATAATCTAGCCAACGTTAAAACTTACCTAAAACAAAAGACTTGAATAAGCTTAAAAGTAAAAATTCATCAAATCCTTGGAGCCTGAGTTGGGATAAATTTGCACTGACCAGTACATATACCATCACTTAAATTAGAAACAAATAGACTCACAAATTGCATTTACGTCTTATTTATTAAGAAAATGGTTGTAAACACCTTTAAGTGAGTCCATTTATTTATTATTTAAGTAGTAGGTATAGTATTTTATGGAGTTATGGACCTAGCCACATTGGGAAACGAAGTGCTTCAATTCTTGAGAAGTGGCTCCTTGTTGTCCTCCCATTTGGTCAACCTCTTAGCTGCTTCTTCAACCTACAATCAATAAAATTATCATTAGATAGTATCATAGAACGATCCCAAGTGCAGCAAAGGGTTGTTTATAGTTTTTACCTCTTTATTCCAATCCGTTCGAAATGTGATCCAAACCAAAATAATTGTTTGCAAAACCGTGCCACCTAACATTCCCACCCATATGCCCTACACAGACACCAGCCTCAATACGAGCGTGTGCAAACATCTTTTCTTGCATTATTAAATCAAAACCTTAGGGTGAGAAAAATAACCCCAATTAATCAACATACCTTAGCACCGAGTTTGAAATAGAAACCGAGAACCGCACCCAATGGGATGCCAATTCCATAATAACAACCAACGTTTACATACGCCACAAAAGTTTGCCATCCACATCCAACGGCCACCCCTTCACACATTTATACTGCATTCATTAGTTCCTAACTTTCTAGTAGTGGAATATATATTAAGAAGATTATGCCTATGCACAAAAAATAACTTACAAAATAAAAATAAACTCCTAGGTAGGAGTGTAAATAGGCTAGACTTTGGCTTAAATAAGCTAGGCCTGTGTAAAAAATATTGGGTATGGCCTGGCCTATTAACCTGTGTAGGCTCCAAATTACAAGTCTGACCTGACTTATATTTAAAAAATAAAAGCCTTGGCCTAGGCCTGTTAGCATGTTTAAGCCTATTAAACATTCAACAATTCAAAGAATAACTAAAATAATATTAATAAATAATATGATATAAGCCGACCTGTAGGCTTATAGGCTCGACATGTACAAAAAAGCCCATGACCTGTTTTCTAAATAAGTTTTTTAAAAGCCTAGGTCTCTTCTATTTTACTATTTATAATAGGCCAAGCCTAGCCTAATATAGATTATAGACCATAGGCCCTTGTAGGCCGGCCTAACCCATTTACACCCCTACTCTTAGGTATAATAAATTGTTGGAAAAATTGTTTATTATTTTAAAGGACACAAATTTATCTTATTTTAAGTGAAATTAATATGATTTGTTAATTTTTTAGTAAGGTTTTATATTCTCTCTTTTCTACAAAATTAGGAGGAGAGAGAACGTGAGAGTACTGTAAAGAAGAGTGAGAGTATTGTAAAGAAGAGAAAAGGTAAAAAAAAGGCACCAAAACACAGTGATTTTACTTAAAATGATATAAAATTATATTATTTAAAATGTAAAATATTTTCCCCATTATATTATATAATTAATTAATCAAAGTTTTGCAAGTATGATTTAGAAGCATATAGAATATGAACTTAATTTTGAGGTTTGAGCATATTATAAGTTAATTAATTACCAGATAAGACAGGTTGAATGCCGTTGAGGACAATGGCAAGAGCTAGGAGGGGGCAAAGATCTGAGACAGCTGCAGCTACTTCTTCACCCTCTGTGAAGACATAACTAATCACATCCCGTAATGCAAGCACCACTAGTGCTATAATCACCGATATTATGAAAGAAATCAATGTCACCACCACCACCGAAAACGATGCTGATTTTGGATTTCTTGCTCCTAGTTCGTTGCTCACTCTCACACTGCATGTTTGTCAAAGCAACACCTTTTTCATTATGACACTCTAGCTTGAAACTTGCAATGAAAATAGAGAAATTTTTGTGAATTTTGAAAATATAAAACTAGTTACAGTTTGATGGGCAAGTAAAATAAGCTCTTACTTGCTAATTGTTCTCAAGATAAATGCATATTTTTTTTGGATTACATCCGGGTATCCTCACAGCCGATAGCCATGAGACTAATCCCTCTCTCCGGATCAGCACACAAAGCGGTAAAGACGGAATGCTTTCCATTCACAAGAGTTGAGGTTCGAACCCCCAACCATAAATGCATATTTTAAACTTATGAAAAAGATGACACATGCTGCCATTTTTTTTCCGAAAGAAATGTTTCTCCTTAACATGAGATAAAGTTATTTTCAGCAATATAAAATAATGTTATTTTGGGATTTAAGAAAGAAAAAAAAATATTTTAAAAAATTTACTTTCTTCTTGTATTATGAATTTTATCAAAATACATACATTTGCATTTATTTTGGAGTTGCATGAGATAATTTTATCTATTATTACAGAAAAATGGTTATAGCAATTAAATATAAAGGAACAGAATCAAACCTTGCAGCTGCGTTAAATCCAACCGAGATCATGAACACCCATCCAGATACTGTGGTACTGCAATAAAGAAGACATGGTAATTAAACAGAAATTAAAACCTGTTTTTTGAAGAACATTGGACTTAAAATATGAATCATTAAGGTCGTTGTTATAAGACTAGAGGCAATAGCCAACTGTAGTTTGAGCATGACAATAAGGAAGAACACAAGATCACATCGGCCTGTCTTTTTGGTGGACCCAAAGATTAAAAGGAAAGGCTCGTTCTAAAGAGGCCCACGAGTTGAATCCAGATGTTGATGGACACAGATTTGTTTTGAATCGAAACAGTGTCTTATTAAGTTTGATTTCCCTTCAAAAAGTATTAACCAATCATTTGGTTCAATCATGATTTCGAATATTTAAATAGGAAACCTAAGCTATTATTTGGCACTTGGCACTGGCAGTCATGGAAATTAATGAAACACAGAAAAATTGCAATAAAATTAGATTAATTGTTTTTATTTGAGATATTTAAATTAAGGTAGAACATAACACGATAAAATTTAATTATTTCATTTATTTGATTTGATATTTCTTTTGTTTCTTGATTTAAAAATATAGGGTACAGTTAGCTTATTATTTTATTATTTTAAATAATAAAATGAATTTTTTCTTTATTCTATCATTAAAATATGTAAATAAAAATATAATAATTTTAGTTTATTCGATCTCCTTCCTTTTCTCGTATTAAATATACCAGGGTGGCTTTCTGATATTGAAATATCATTTTATTCTTTCATTAAAACTCTAAAGTGCGTGCCGGAACGGCGTGGTCAAGAAATGAGCCATGTAATATTTTTAAAAAATATTTTTTTGCATAAATTTCTTAATACATAATAAAATAAGTATTGAATAAAAATAAAATATTTATTACTTTATTTATATAATAGTTTAAAAAATATTTATTACTTGTCATTATCAGCTCAACAATATCATTAATCAAAAGGTGCAATGATTGAATTTGAACAACACAAAGACAGCTACCAGTTTTCATTGCAGCCCCGCCTGCTAGCTACTCAATAAAGTGCAACAAGCCAAACGTGGTCTGGGGCGTGCTTGAAAAAAGATTAAACTATTACAATGTGATTATCTTTGCAAAAATATTTCAGTTTTTTTATTTTTTTTAACGGTTGAAATTTTTTCCACAATTTATTTTTTAGTATAATAAGATCTTTCAATAAAGTACATCAACCCAAAATGTTGCTACGTGGTTGGATTATTGGTATGGTTTTTCCTCCCTTATGACAATATTCCGATTTTTCATACTTTGAGTGATACCCTTTCTTTATCTTTTCATTTATACCAACCACGAGGTATATTCAGGACCACAAGCTATTTTTATTTTATTTTATTTTATTTTAAACAGTTTTTATCCCTATTATATCAAACCAAAAATCCTCGCCAAGAATGACTCTAATTCAACCTAATTTTTTTTTATAATATTCGTAACACAAAAAAATTTAAGCCAATGAATCTATCAATGTTTTCACTTATATGAAACTCCTTTAGCATATTCCTAATTACTTAATATGAGAGTTCATGACTCCTTTAAATTCCCAACAATTCATATCACATAAGATAACATGTTGAAACTGAAATACTGAATAATTAATCTGAAGTGTTTAAAAATAGCTAGAAAGAAAATCACTTACCAAATAGAAAGGGAATCAAGAGCCAACTCAGGATGAGGAAGCAACCCTGCAAGCAAAACCAGAATTTGAAAATACCATGTCTCTAGGCACAGCATCACTGCTGATGCTGCTGACAACTTGAAGAACTCTGGCAACCCTGTAAAAGCTTGCATACTGAACCCTCGCCATGTTTCCTTACACCTTTCACTCTTCACAATATAAACAAACTGTGCAATCACAATGATCCACCATGACAAGCTCAACACCAATGATGCACCCAATAAACCAAGCCCAACTTGGTACACAGCCACCCAACTTAACACAAGATGGATCACTAATGTTGCTGCTGATATATATGCACTCGGAGCCACTATGCTCTGAGCTTGAAGAAACTTCTGAATTGGGAAGTTCACAGCATAGGCAAATATTTGAGGAATTAGGCCATATACAAAAATTGCAGCTGCTGATGCAATTCTTGGAGACTGCCCAAGAAAGATCAAAATTGGTTTGGAGAAGACATATATGAAACTCAAAACAACACCAGCCATTGTAAGAAGAACTGTTGATCTTTGCAAGTATATGCCTAACATCTCAAACTTTCTTGCACCAAATGCTTGTCCACATAGCGTCTCAACAGCACTTCCCATACCCAACTGCATGTTCATAAAAAATCACAAATATTTATTATGAAAAATGATAAATCACTTGCAAGTTAAATCCGCACTAAGGAGAGTGAGGTGAAAGCAATCCTTATATTTTATAGATTCAAACTTGTGACATTTCGATCACAAAAGAACAGTTTTACCACCAGTTCAGCCTTGCTGTTTCATTATGAAAATTGATAACTAATTTCAAATTGAGAAGCCCCCACTAGAAATTGTCTCTTTCCCATTATCTGAAATGTATATTATTTCTAAAAACCATTGGAAGATTATATGTGGTATAAATATATAGGTAATTAATTTTCTAGACAAATAGGAAACACTACAGAGGTGAAGTGTTAGAATATTTGGACTAAATATATATGGAGATAAAGTGAGTATACCATGAGGCCATAAGCGAAGACTTGGATGCCAGTGTTTCCGAGTGAAGCAGCAGCAAGTTCAAGGTTACCAAGATGGCCTGAAAAGATTTGAGTGGACATAGACATGACATAGTTGATAAGATACACGATAACAGCAGGAGCAGCAAGGAAAAAGAGTAGCTTGAGCTCAACCCATGTAGCCGGTCCAAGACGCCGAATAAAAGGGACACTCGTGTCTGAGAGTATTCGTTCAAGTTCACCATCTGATTCGTGCTTTGAGCTGAATGATCGAGTAAACGAAGGTTGTGGTGGTGGTGATGGGTTGCTAGAAGCTAGCAAAGGTTGATCAAGATCCTTGTGCACAGCCATGTTGCAACTTGTTTGTGAATTGTGAGCCTTTGTGGACTAAGCCTTTCCTCAGCAGATGGAGGATTCGAGGCTCAGCCACAAACAAATGAAAAAGGTATTCTGAACTTCAGAGATAGGAAGGAGTTATAAATTTGTGTGCCAGAGGTAACAGGACGCAGCCAGTGACGCAGGGTAAAATTTAATATGCTTTAGCCTACCACTTATTCAATAGTTAATTTTTCATAAATGAAAATTTTTTATTCCATTGTTGTTTCTTCCTTTTTGATTTTGCCCTCTTAATCGCTTCCTTTTTTTCTATTTTGGAAACAAATCACATTCTCCATGTCTACTAAAAAATATCTCATGATACACGGTAGCATACCAAGTAATCACGTTGTGAGAGGGGCTACCCAATTTTTTTAACATAACTTTATGGGTTTAATAAATTTATCTTCTGCACACGGTCCATATGAGCCCGATTGAGGAGAAAAAAAAGAAAGAAAATACAGGTTTTATATATTTTTATATATGTAAAAAATAAATTTATTTTCTATAAAATGAAAAACAATACAACCTAACTTTATATATGTAAAGAATTCATTTGCACCATTAAAATACGAAGTTACTGTCCCAAAATTTCTCACTTGTACTAATGCTTGGACAAAAAATACTCATGCCTACAACAGTTGCAACATTAGGTTCTAAGGTTTTTGACCCTTCTAATGCCATTTTTGAAAATATTTATTTTTTGGCAAACTATTTACAATCTAATATGAAAATATGCGCATTGTGACAATATGTGTAAAGACACGCATGGGAGGAAGCCACATCCTATGTGGCGACAAATTAAGATGCGCACACTAGGACGTTCGTCTTGCATACAAAGAAGCACAGCTAAGACATGCGCATTAAGACGCGTTTGTACGATATGCGCGTTTCTACTACTGAACACGCAATAAGCAGATGCATGACATAGACACACACACGATAGATGCATGTGGAATAATATGTGCAATGGGCACGAATCTGATCCAAGCCAATAATTGCAGCAATGTAGAACAACCACTCATTTCCTTCTGAGTAGAGTTCGTTGTCTAACAACTCTCTATACACATATGCAGGCATTGTCGCATGCCCACTACATGTGGTTATCTCCTCGAAATTCCCTCCAAGAAAGTTAATATACCATACAGTTACCTTGTTCAACTACTTGTCACACAATCAAAACTCATCAATCAGACACGATAGATAGGCGAGTGTATATGTAGCTCTTTATCTGGATCACCCTTGTGTGCTGCCCAATGACCATAATAACAATCTAGAAAAGACATTTGCAAATAGTCTCCCTCGAGCTCTCGTGGTAAAGGATAAAAACGCAACATATCATGAATGACAACATTCTATGAAGTAGACGTTGTGCCTATCACGGTCAGCCATTGTTGCGACTTTGGTAAGTGCATATGTCGTAAAAATAATAAAGTGTATTAAGTACGAGATCATTCCCACGAGGATTAGAATTTCAATCGTCAGTTCACTAATAATGCTAAGTTGAACAATTAATTGCGAATAATATATGAAAACTAATAATGAATGAAAACTAACTTCAATAATAAAGCAAGAGAATAAAGTATGAGTTGTTTAACAATCAAGAAAAACGTAATTAATGTTTTGATTTCCCTCAATCTCCTTTCTATGTTATAAATTAAAACCCTTATTAAACGTCCTTTTCATATTGCCAATCGATTCCCCTAAGTTAGTTAAGGTTTAATCTCTTGACATCTTAATTCTTTACTCTCTTTAAAGAATTCTAGTTCCCCGGTTATTCTTCAAAGAAAATTAGCATTAAATCCAAGAATCATAAATATTGCATAATCCTTATGTCTATTCCTATAATCACAAGAATTACGATTAATTTATCATGTAAGGCTCATGTACCAACATTCCAATTGTTATATAATCGCCCTATATAATTTGCAAGATTAAACTCATAGAAAGCATGAAGAAAAGATAAATTTATTCAATATAAAAAGGAAATTTAACATTAAAGATCATTCATAACAAAAAGATTTGATTGGGTTCCATTTAACCCTAACTACAAAGGAAAACTAGCCTAACATAATAGAGTCAAGAACACAAGAAATCAAGAAGGCTTCCCCAAACTCCAGTGGTGTGATGGCGCGGTGAACCTTCAAGAATCCCAGCATAATCTTGTCTCCGGCTCTCAAAAGCATGAAGATCGCGCTTCTTCGGTGAAAACTATGCCTTTGGTGTCAAGAACTGTTAAAGACTCATGAAGAATAGCTTAAATAGGTGCATGAATCCTTATTTCAGGTGAAAATCACGTAATAGGCCTTAATTGGGTTGTAACTGGCACTAAAGCGCCTTTTAGCGCGCTATTTTGACAACAAAAATATGATTTCATATTTTGGACATAACTTGAGCTAAACTTGTCTCATTGATGTGATATTGGTTTCGTTGGAAATATAAAAGAGAGATTTACAACTTATATGAGCAACACAAGATCAAAATCCATCGTTTTGGATATGAAAAATTGGCCGGAAGATATCTTAAGAGAAATTTTCACTAAATGGTTGCTTCTCATGTATCGCTTTAAGTCATTCTAGCTTAACCATTGCTCCAATTCAACTCATTTTCCCTACAAAACAAGCAAAAATCATTCACATAAATCGGTAATTCAAAGTTAATATTTTTTAGCTAAATAACTCTAAGTATTTTAGGCTTTTAACTAGATATAAGATTAATTTTAGTTCTCTAAAATATGATAAACTAAGAGTTTATCAGCCATATGAAGACAAGCCAAGTATGTCTGCCACATCCCGGAGAGTAATGGTGCATTCGCCCTGTGGCATGTGAAACATATGTGTCTTCGGACGTCATCTCTCTTAAATAAATTATAAATAAATATATATCATCAATTTAAAATAATAGATATACATATATATGAATTTAAAATGTATACAAATAATTTATTAAATAATTTAAATGTTGCATTTGTGCGACATGGTAAATCCCAGCACGCCTTAAATGCTTTACCATTGGATGCATCTTGTACTCATGAACATTTTAGATACGACACATTGATGTACATGGTACGTCTTTTCGCATTAGATTAGTAAATAATTTTAAAAGAAATTAAACCAATAAATATTTTCAAAGATCGCATTAGAAGGATAAAAAAACCTAGGTTCTAAGTAATCGTGGTTTGGATTTGATTTTTCACTTTTGTGTAAGATAGATGATATGTAATTTTATTATGAATCTTCTATGAAATTGGTTTCTTTTCTATCGCATGAAAATGTATCCCTCTAACCCTACTTAAACTTTTGTTTAAAAAAAAACATTATATGTTACATTTTCACCATAGACGAATCTAGGGAGGCTAGAGTTGACCACCGTCGTTCCCTAAATTTTGAATTATTTTATTAATATATATATATATAATAATAATATTTTGATAATATTGATAGGTTATTATGGTTAAAAGTTAGCTCCTCTTTCAAATTAAAAAAAAAAAGTTAGAGAAAATTCTATCTCCAACCCAACTAGCCATTGTTTCTCTCTATTTCTTTTCTTTCTTGTTTCCTTTGAATAAAAGTGTGGTAGAGTTATTGTTTCCTTTGCTTAAAAAACCAGTTTTTCGTGATTCTTGCATAATAAATCAACAAACACTGGTTTGTAATCTGTAGGCCGCGACAAGGTAAGCTTTTTTGGCTATGGTTCTAATCTTAACTTATTCTATTTTAAATTAAAGGAAAACAATTTCTGTTTCTTAAAAAAAATGATACATAAATATACATCTTAATATTTTTCTATCATTTGACATAGTCATTCACTAGATTCATAGCTTCTTAATGTGAAATAGTAATGCAGTAATTTCAATTTACAACTACTTAGTACTCATAACTTCAATGTTTAGTAATATAGTAATGCAAATTTTTCACCCACAAAAAAAAAATAGTAACTAAGATATTTTCATGTATTAACTTGTTAGTTTTCTTAATTTCATATTTACATTTTGAAAAAAAAACTAGTGAAAAAAATTAATTATTAGCTCATATAGAGAAATTTTCCTAACTCATTTGCTTATGTTTATAATATTTTACTTATATTGAAAAAATTATTTTAAATTTTAACACATTCAATAATAGAAGAGTTTACCGTGGAATAAGAGTTAAGTGAACTGACCTTAATTTTTATAAAAATAAATTGAGCTTTTATATTAAATTTATATTTTATTATAAATATTTTATTTATAATTAAATTTTTTTATTTTTTCCTCACCGTAAAATTTTTTGATCGGCCATTAATTTTCACGTGAGTCTCAAAGTAAGAAAATAATTTAGACCCCACCATTCATGATGGACAAATATATGAAAAATAAAGTGGAAACATATTGAGCTGTTTATACTTTATAACTTTGTCGGGTACATCACTTTTGACCTTTCAGAGTAGCCGCGAAAGTAAAAAACTATGTCCCTTGTGTTGGGCTTTTCCTCCTCAATGCTGCACAAGGCCAAATATTATTTTTTGTGGGGCTCAAGAAATCCTAATCTCCACTTTTGATATGCTAGAAACTTCTCTCTTGTCATATATAAGCTTGTGTTATATAAGAGCTTAGGGTTAGACATTTTTGAGAGAAATTTGAGAGCACTTATAGGGAAAGCTTGATATTAGATCTCCTTAGGGAAGCTTGAGAGAATACCACCATTGTAGGTGAGGTTTGAGAATACCATAGTTATTGGTGAAATTTGATATCTTGTACCCATTATTTTCATAGTGGAAGTTTGATTTTAGACTAGTGTCCTGTGGGTTTTTACTTTTTCACATTGGAAAATATTTTTTCACATTAAAAATCTGTTGTGCTCTTCTTTATCTCTCTCCTCTGTATTTTTATTGTTTTCTCTGTGCTTAGCCGACCTGGTGATTCAGGCCGACCTCTGATTGAAAACCGAGCTTCTAGTTTGACGTTTGACTTGCGACACGCTTCCGTGCCAAGTTGAGGGAACCAAGTTCCTAACAATGGTATCAGAGCTCGGGTTCGACAGGTTCTGAATGAGATGAGATAGAGACTAGTGAAATTTCACATGACAAAGACATATGCAAGCTGACTGCGAATAACTTTACTTTCGGAGACCGATGATGGAAGACCACCTGTACTACAAAGACTTGTACGAGCCCATTGTCCATGAATAGAAGCCCGAATGAAAAACTAAGAAGGAATGAGAAATTTTGAATAGGAAGGTGGTGGTTATGATCAGAAAATACATTGACAAAAGCCTTTTCGAGCATGTTCTTGAGTTCACGAACACGTACGAGTTATGGATGAAACTGAAGTCCATAATTCAGAAGAAGACTCCCAAGAACAAAACACACATGGTTCGCCGACTTGTGAAACTGGAGTACAAGGATGACAAGAGCATGATTAAACACCTTAACGCTTATAAAGGTATTGTGAATCAGCTGTCCAAAGTTGAGATGGAGATAGATGATAAGATGCAGGCGTTGCTGTTGCTGAGCTTGCTACTAGAAAGCTGGGATACTCTGATAGAAACATTGAGTAGCTCAGCTCCATATGGTAAATTGAAGATGGACACCGTAATATATAGCCTCCTGAATCCAGGAAAAGGGAACGAGGAGTGACCAGCACCTCTGAGGAAAACATGATTCAGAATAGAGGAAGGTTCGATGCTCGAGTCGTAGTAAGAGTAGGGGTCGTGATGGACGTGAAAGTCCAGAGGCCGGTCTAGGCCGAAAAATGAGTTGAAATGCTTTTACTGTGGGAGCCCAGTCACAAGAAGCTAGATTGCCGAACTCTGCAGAAAGATGAGAAGAACGGCACGGTGAAGCCGAATCAAATTGTGCCAAAGAAGAAAGAAGACAAAAACACTACTGTGGTGGCTGCCAACTCGGATGTCGAGATACTTTTCCTCGGTGAAGATAACTTTTTGAATGTTGCATATAATGACTGCACCTGGATTGTTGACTTTAGTGCCTTATTTCACGTCACTCCACACAAAAGTTTTTTTCCTCTTATAGAGATGGTAATTTTCGAGTCATGAAGATGAGAAATCAAGTGACTAGCAAAATTGTTGGTGTCAGTGATGTGACCCTGACCACGAATGTCGAATGCCGCCTTGTGATGACAGATGTAAGGCATGTGCCTGACATGCATTTGAACATAATCTCGACTGGCAAGCTTGATGATGCCGGGTTAGTGAACTACTTCAAAAGTGGTAGATGAAAATTAGCCAAGGGAAATTTTGTGGTTGCCCGAGGTAAGAAAGAAGGCTCCTTGTACGTGATGTAAAGAAAGATAAATGGTGGGGAACCCAATTCTGTTTGAGATGAACCTAGTATGGAGTTATGGCACAAACGTCTTGGCCACATGAGCGAGAAATGGCTCCAAATTCTTAACAAGAAAGGATGATTTACCGGGTTGAAAGAGCAAGTGCTGGTGAGCTGCACACACTGCCTAGCTGGAAAATAACATCGAGTTTCTTTTGTAAGGTCGGATCAACCTAGACAACACAGGTATATTCTAGACCTCGTCTATATCGATGTATGCTCCATGTGGGAGAGATCCTTTGGTGAAGCTCGATGCTTTTTTTTTATTGATGACCCTACAAAGTGTGGGTATACTTGTTGAAATTTAAACATCAGGTTCTCTAAGCCTTCAAAGAATTTCATGCTATGGTGAAAATAGAACTGGCAAGAAGTTGAAAGTGGTCCGATTTGACAATAGTGGTGAGTACTGTGGCTTATTTGATGCATACTGTAGAGAGGTCAGGATTCGACTTGAGAAGACACCCCCAAGACTCCTCAACTGAATGGAGTTACTAAAAGAATGAACATGACTATTGAAGAAAGGGTTCAAAGCATGCTATCATATGTCGGGTTGCCAAAATCTTTCTAGGTTGAGGCTGTCAAAACTACTGTTGACTTGATAAACCTCTCACCATCACGGCCACTTGAAGGAGAAATTCTCGAAGAAGTATAGACAGGTCAGAAAACGGCTTATAATCACCTGAAGGTATTTGGATTCCGAGCTTTCGTACATATCCCTAAAAACGAAAGGGCGGAGCTCGATGCAAGGACAAAAAAATGTATTTACCTCGGTTCACCAAGATGCAATTTCAGATTCAGACTTTGAGATCCAATCAATAAGAAGATATTGAGAAGCCGATATGTGGTCTTTCATGAGAACGAGACTATTCAAGACATCTCAAAGCCCAAAGTTCATGTTGCTGTTCGAAGTGAAGAACTTGTCTCGCTTGTCTGAGCTGAAGCAAGGGGAGAAACAAATGAAGAAAATGTTGAAAATGAACAAGTTGATGAGGACCAACATGCTGAGGTTCGGGATGATGAGATCCGAGATGAGCATGATAAGCTAGATCCTTAACCTGAAGAAAAACCCAGAAATTCCACACAAGTGAGATGACCTTCTACAAGGTACCCTCTTGATAAATATATTGTTCCTGCTGAAGAGGGAGAACCACAAAGTTATGATGAGGCCATGACGAGCTCAGATAAGGAATAATGTGAGAAGGCAATGTAAGATGAGATGAAGTCCTTGCACGAAAATCAAACTTATGAATTGACTGAGTTTCCTCAAGGAAGACGAGCTCTGAAGAATACGTGGGTTTACAAAATTAAGCATGAATAAAATGGCCAAAAGCCGAGATACATAGCCAAGATTGTGGTGAAAGTCTGCAATCAGAAGAAAGGAGTTGATTTTAAAGAAATATTCTCTCTTGTGGTGAAGAAGACTTCGGTCTGAACCGTGTTAGCCATGGCAGCTTCAATGAACCTTGAAGTGGAACAAATGGATGTGAAGACGACATTCCTTCATAGAGACCTAGAAGAGGAGATATATATGGAGTAACCTAAAGGGTTTCAAGCACCAAGTCTTAGTTTTCCCTTTGAAGAAGAACCTATACAGCTTAAAACAAGCGCATCGGCAGTGGTACAAGAAATTTGAATCCTTCATGACCGAGCACAAGTTCATAAAGACGGAGGCCGACCACTACGTATTTGTGAAAAAGGTATGAGGTTGGAGATTTTCTGATTTTACTATTATATGTTGACGACATGCAGATTGTAGGGCAAGACAAGATCATGATAGCCGCCCTAAAGAAGACGTTAAGCTCATCCTTCGCAATGAAAGACCTTAACCCTATAAAGCAGATACTCGGAATCAAAATTACCCGAGACTGACCTAAAAGACTACTGTGGCTAAGTCAAGAAAAATACATAGAGAGGATTTTGAAGAGATTTAGCATAGACAAAGCCAAAACAGTAAGCAACCCCTTAGCTTGACACATTAAGCCGAATCAAAAGCAATGTCCAAGATCTGATGAAGAAAAAGCTGAGATGTTGAAGATCTCGTACCAATCCGCCGTTGGAAGCTTGATGTATGTAATGGTTTGTACGAGATCTGACTTAGCTTATGCTATTGGAATGGTAAGCCAGTATTTGTCAAACCCAGGCAAAGAGCATTGGGAAGCTATCAAATGGATTTTCAAGTATCTCAAAAGATCAATAAATTTATGCCTTCGATTTGGAGAAGGTAAAGCCAAGTTGCAAGGCTTTATTGATGCTGATTTAGAGGGAGATGCTGACTCGAGAAAGTTGACGACAAGATATTTGATGACATTTGTAGGATGAGCTATCTCCTGACAATCAAAATTGCAGAAATGTGTGGCCTTTTTGACCATCGAGGCCAAGTACATAGCCGCGACTAAGGCAAGCAAAGAAATATTGTGGATGAAGAAGTTTCTCTCTAAATTCAACCATGAACAAGACAAGTACGAGTTGAGATGTGGCAATCAAAGTGCAATTCATCTTGCGAAGATATGGCAATCAAAGTGCAATTCATCTTGCGAAGAATTCGACCTATCACTCCCGCACTAAACACATTAATTTGAGGTATCATTGGATCCAAAATGTGGTGGAGGATGGATAACTCGAAATCGTCAAAATGCACACCGACCTGAATTGGTTCGACATGATGGCCAAGACAGTACCAGCAAGAAAATTTGAAGACTGCTGTGAAGGTGTCGAGCTGCTGCTAATGCCGACACATTGAAGTAAAAAGGGGGAGATTTGTTGGGCTTTTCCTCTTCAATGCTGAGCAAGGCCCAATGGTGTTTTTTTGTGGGGCTCAAGAAACCCTAGTCACCACTTTTGATATTCTAGAATCCTCATTCCTCTCATATATAAGTTTGTGTTATATTAGAGCTTAGTGTTAGACATTTTTGAGAGAAATTTGAGAGCACCTCTAAGGAGAAGTTTGAGTATTAGACCTCCGTAGAAAAGTTTGAGAGAATACCACAATTGCAGGTGAGGTTTGAGTGTACTACCATTATTTGTGAAGTTCAAGTGTCCCGTGGAGTTTTTCCACTTTAAAAATCTGTTTTGTTCTTCTCTATTTCTCTCCTCAGCATTTTTATTGTTTTCGCTACGCTTGGCTGACTTGATGATTCAGGCCAACCTTTGATGAAGAGGCGAGCTTTAAACTCGACGTTTGACTTGCGACACGCTTTCGTGCCGAGTTGAGGGAACTGAGTTCCCAACACCTTGTATGTTTTATTATTTTTTCTAATTGTTTGTAATAGTTGTTTATTTAAAAGGAAATTGGAATGGTTATGAATTCATACTATAGATAATCATAGGATTCCGTTTCTGTTTTGGCTGAAAGCAAAATTGTATAATTTCACACCGAGTATATCTCAAAGATTACATATATGTCCTATTCTGGATAAACTTAACTAGTTTGACTGTGCTATGTTGTCAAATATTTATTGACTGTTAGTCATTTTTTTATTTTTGGTTGGCACGTCATATTTTATTAACTCTAAACATTTTTAATGGATTCTAATGAGAAAAATATATTTGACAACTCATATAAAATATTAGAATCATGTACCAGGAAAGTTTTTTTTAATAAAAGAGGGAAATGGAAAAGAAAGTTAATGTAATTAAATGTGTTTTAGTGTTCTATTTGATTTTGGTTGTTGAGATGATGCGTATCTGACCTTATTTTTTGAATTCTACCAAATTATTAATATCGTAGTCTCACACCTGCAGGCTGCATGCAATGTCCCCAAAAGAATGCCGCCTTTTTACTGTATTTAACAAATTATCATGTTTAATAGAGATGGTTTGCTTAAAAAAATTCAGCCGCTGAAATTACACGTAAGATCAATTGTCCAGTTTTACTTTTTCTTTATGTTCCTTCGAGTCGAATGTAGCTGGCTGTTCATGGAATATCGTTCTCATTGTTTATACGCATTTTTGGACTATTAAGAGTAACACGACTCTATTATGGAAGTCTATAAGACCAAGTACTGTATATCTATATTAGCAGCCAATTCATATTATAATCAAATTCAAGCTTGGTGCAAAGTTGTGTTTCTTTCACTGGTCACATACAATTCTAACCGACAAAATATTGATTTGATTTGTTGAAAGCAAACAACCATAGTACTTTCCGATTTTTAATATCATTGTCCATATGCCACTAACTACTCCAGACGCCATTCATATAATTGCTACTATGACGAAATCAATGACGATTGTTAACCAAAATTGATATTTGTCTCAGAAAATAAATTGAAGTTATTGTTCTCGTTCACAGCATCTTGTGCTATTTAAATTTCTAATAATAATAATAATAACAATAATAATAATAATAAAATGAAAGAACAAAAATATCTTGGCATGAAATATGAATATTATACATGTTCATTTTTTTTTGTTATATTTTGTGCTGACTTAATTCCACTAAAAAATGAGAACAATAAGAATCGAACTCGTAACTCAAAAACTTAAGCAAGAATGCTTTAACAGGTAAATAATAATTTCATATTATATCTCTTTTAAGATCCTTCCATGAAAATGATAACACAACATAGAATAAAGGAAAATTTTTATTTTCACTAAGTGAGATTTTATGATTTATCATTTGATTCCTTGTGATTTTAAACTTGTCATTTATATGCATTATATTTAAATAATTTATCATTGCACCCCGTGGTTTCAAATTTTCACTTACAATCATTGTGGTTACAAAAATATATCACTTAGATCCCTTGTGGTCTTATATATACATAAATATTTTTATTTTTCTCAACTTTTATCTTATACTGTTATAATATTATAAATTAAAATTATATACCCAAAAATATAAATTATTTATTTAAATTTAAATTAATAATAATATCAATTATATCCTTATAGTTTTATATGTTAGGAAAATATATTTCGTAATGTGTTTGTGGGCTACATATTGTATAAATAATTATATTGTGTTGTTTAATATATATTGGGTAAATTAAAGTGATCAAATAAATATGTCCAAATAAATTCTTAAGTAAGTGTGGGACAAATGGGTGGATACCAGTATTAGACCAACTAGGTATAATTGGAGCTTATTGGCCCAACAATAAAGAAAAACACTATAAAGGGTTATGGTCCCCAATATGTCAAGAAAAAAAACAACCCTAGTTTCTCTTCCCCATCAAGAGAGAGACAACACACTAAAGAAAAAAAGATTAGGGCTATTTTACTGAGGAAGATCGCATACCCCATAAAGAGAAAATCATACAAAAGAATAAGGATTAAGGCTATTCGACAAAGAAAGATCGCATACCCCAAAGGAGAAGATCGAAGTTATTCCGCTGCTATGGAGACAGGTATGCCTCCACCTTTATGTTAATATTCCTTTATGATTTGGTATGATGGATCTTGGTTTGTTGGTAATAGTTATCACCATAAGGTTAAGAGGAATTATTATTCCAACAATTGGTATTAGAGCCATCATCATATTGAATCATGAGGGAATTAAGTTTTGTGATTTTTATATATGCTGAATCATGAAAAGTTTTGCTTTGTTGTCTTTTTGGCATAAAGTTTATTGTTTTTCGAACGGGGGGTCCATCTCATGTATTTCGTATTAGCTATGTAGTGTTATTTTTGTTCCTTGACGGTAATTTTTGGTTGTGGAACAAAAGTTACAATCTTTTGAAAATGTAGGATTTGCAATTTAATAAGGGTTTATTATTTAAACTTTTGAATATGCGTAAAGATGTAATGTTTGAAATTTTTTGGCTATATAATTGATGAGCGTTTGTTGTTTGAATTGAGAATTTGAATGAACAATGAATTCTCTTAGAAAATTCTGGACTTATAGTTTGAAAGAAATCAATTGTTTAAGGTCTTTGATTTTGAATTTTTCTTAGATTTGATATTCTTTATCAAAAGCCAAATTAAATTTTTTTTTTGGGGTATTGTGCATCGTTTTTAAGCTTTCATTTGAAAAGACTTACTTGTGAATCGATTGTGCATTAATTTTTAAGCCTTATAATGAAAAGGTATTTATTGTTATTGATAGAATGATACAGTATGTATGCATATACATTGAGGAATGATAAAGAATAATTTTCTTTATTGTTGTTATTTTATTTTTAAATGTGTTTATTATCCCTAACGGTTTCTATTTGAAATTGAATATGATAGATTTGTTAGCCGCAAAAGTGGCCAAATTTATAAAGGTTAATTTAATTTCAAATAGGTTGATCATATAAATATATATTATTTATGCGAATAATTATAGGCCCAAAGGAAGGTCATGTGAGTCATAGTCGGCCCAAAGGAAGGCTATGGTTTGACATGACTTATTGTCAATGTTTGATTACTGCATTGAGAGTATCACTTGGAAGTTGATACTTTTTTGTCCAAAGACTGAATGTCAATGTTGTGCTAGGTATCTTGTAAATAAACTCATTTGACTTCAGATTATTTGTGAATATCATGTATGTAATATGATTATGATGGTGTTTAAATATATATATGAGATTATTGTTATGAGTATGTTATCTTATTTTTTCTCTATACAGTTTCTGCTATTTCTGCTAACTTTGTTGCTCAAGTGAATATGATTTCCAAGCTTAATGGGGTGAATTTCAAGCTGTGAAAAGAGCATGTGGAAATAGTTCTCAACTGCATGGATTTAGACAATGTGCTAAGGACTGAGAAACCCATTTCTATTTCAGAAAATCCGAATACGGATAAGGTTGAGAAATGGGAACGCTCAAATCGCATGTGTTTGATGATCATGAAATGCTCCATCCCAGAGGCGTTTAGGGTTTCAATAGTTGAGATTACTGATGCCAAGATGTTTCTGAAGGAACTCGACCAATACTTTGCTCGAAATGAAAAGGCCGAAATTGGTCAAACCTTGTCCAAACTCATTAATATGAGGTATAATGTAAAGGGAAACATAAGGGAGTATATTATGGAAATGTCTAACCTTGCTGAAAAAGTAAAGGCATTAAAGTTAGAGCTGCCATCTGAGTTGCTCATGTACTTAGTTATAATCTCTCTTCCTGCACAATACGGTCAATTTGTAGTGAGATATAACACCCAAAGGGAAAATGGACTCTTAAAGAGCTCATTGCTCACTGTGTATAAGAGGAAGAGAGGTTACAACGAGAAAAGACTGATAGTTCTCACTTGGCATCAACCTCTCAAGGAAAGAAAAAGAAGAAAGCTAAGGATAATGCGGAAGCTTTGCCCATGCAAAAGAAACAAAAGAAGCAGGATCATGATTTCACTTACTTCTTTTGTAGAAAATATGGACACATGAAGAAAGAGTGTTCCAAATCTCTGGCATGGCGAGTAAAGAAAGGTATTACTCTCACTTTTGTTTGTTCTGAAATTAGTTTAGCTTTTGCGCCTATTGATACTTGGTGGGTAGATTCTGGTGCTACTACTCACATAAGTATGACTATGCAGGGTTTCCTGTGGAGCTGACCGCTAAGTGATCTTGAGAGATACATCTTTGTGGGTGATGGCAAGAAGGTTGCAGTTCAAGCTATAGGAAAATTTAGATTATTGTTAAAGACTGGTGTTTATTTGAATTTGATTGAGACTTTGTTGTACCATCATTTAGACGGAACTTAATTTCTATTTCAAGTTTGGACAAATTTGGTTATTCTTGTTCATTTGGAAATACTAAAGTTTGTCTTTCTCTTAATTCAAATATTATTGGTACTGGTTCTTTGACTAATAATCTTTACATGCTTGATATTGTTGCTACTGATAATGAAATAATGCACTTAAATGCACAAGGTACAAAGCAAAAATTAAATGAGAATTCTGGCATTCTCTGGCACAAGCGTTTAGGTCATATTTGTAAATAGAGAATTAAGAGGCTTGTGAATGATGGAATTCTTGAACCCCTTAATCTGGATGATTTTGAGGTGTGCATTGAATGCATAAAGGGGAAACAGACAAACATAAGGAAAATAGGTTCCAACAGAGCATCAGACGTCTTAGAACTGATTCATACGGATATATATGGACCATTCCCTACAGCTTCTTGGAATGTTCAACAATACTTTATCACGTTCATAGACGACTATTCAAGATTTGGCTACCTATATTTGATTAGTGAGAAATCACAATCATTGGACGTGTTCAAAGAATTTAAGGCTGAAGTTGATCTTCAACTAGGCAAGAAAATTAATGCCATAAGATCTGATTGTGGTGGTGAATACTATGGTAGATTTGATGGATCAGGTGAGCAACGTCCAAGGCCCTTTGCGGTCTTCCTAAAGGAGTGTGGAATCGTCACACAATACACAATGCCAGGAAAATCTGGCATGAATGGTGTTGCAGAAAGATAAAACCGGACTCTTAAAGACATGGTGAGGAGTATGCTTAGTCATTCTTCATTACCATAATCACTTTGGCGAGAAGTACTAAAGACTGCAGTTTATATCCTTCACAGGGTTCCAAGCAAAGCAGTGGCAAAAACCCCTTATGAGCTATGGACTAGATAGAAACTAGCATAAAACGTTTAAACATTCGGGGTTGTCCAGCTGAAGCAAGGCCTTATAGGTCAAATGAAAGGAAGTTGGACTCAAGAACAATCAGCTACTATTTTGTTGGATATGCTGAACGATCTCGGAGCTTTAAGTTTTATAATAACACTACAAAATCTTTTTTTGAGATGGAAAATGCCAGATTCCTTGAGGATGTTGAGTTTGGGGGTGGGGGGAGATAAAGTAAGAAATGTTGCCTTTGATGATGAAGAAAATTATATTTCTCTTCCTAATATTGTCGTTATTCAATATGCAAATCTGGTACAAACAATTAATGATCAGGTACCTGTTCATGACATTATTATGGAACAGGCTTTGGTTCCTGACATTACTTTGGGTCAAGACAACAATGAACCACATCCATGCCACATGAAGAACAAACTCAACAAACTCAAGAAGTGCCATTTAGGAGATCCATTAGAGAAATGAGAAACACAATTCCAGATGATTATATTGTGTTTCTTCAAGAGCATGAAAATATTTTAGGCTTGAAGAAAGATGATCCAATCAACTCCAACAAGTGTTAGAAAGCTCTGATGCTCATAAATGGATTGATGCAATGAAAGATGAGATGAAGTTATGAAAGATAATGACGTTTGGGATCTTGTCGAGTTACCTAAAGGTGCAAAACCCATTAGTTGTAAATGGATATTTAAAACCAAAAAGGATTCTAAGGGCAACATCGAAAGATATAAGACACGTCTAACTGCTAGAGGTTTCATTCAGAAGGAAGGCATAGCCTATGCAGAGACCTTCTCTCCAGTTTCTATGAAGGACTCTTTTAAGACCATATTGGCACTTGTGCCCCGTTTGGATTTGGAGCTACATCAGATGGATGTAAAAATAACGTTTCTCATTGGTAACATTAATGAGACCATTTATATGGTGCAACCAAAAAACTTTGTATTTGGTGATTCAAAGTCTATGGTTTGCAAATTAAAAAAGTCCATCTATGGCCTTAAGCAAGCTTCTCGTCAATGGTATCATAAATTTCATCAGGTTATCATTTTATATTGCTTTGAGGTGAACTTGGTAGAAGATTGTGTGTACCACAAGTTCAGTGGGAGTAAATTCATATTCCTAATATTATATGTTGATGATATATTACTTGCCAGCAGTGATATAGGTTATTGCTTGAAACCAAGACATTTCTCACTAAATTTTTTGAGATGAAGGATCTTGATGTAACATCCCGTGTATACCCGGTAATGTTATCATACTATCGTATTAAGCTGCGCTTAATTAAATATACGGAAAATCTTTTTCTACTCACTTGTGACGTCATTATACTTAGCCAAGTTGATTACTTAATCAATTTCATAAAATATCGCCTGTATGTAAATTGCAATAAGACATCTACTGAAATACCTCAATATATAAATATAAAGTGAGTATCTAAGTCACGGCATTACATCACGTAATCCGGACAATATCCTAATACATTAATACAACTCTAATTAAAACAAGACATAACAAGTCTACGTGGCATGGACAATCCCCATGCTCACCAAATCAACAGCATAAACGACAGAGTTTCAACAAGATAATCCAAAATCATAAAATGAAGCTAAAAGCATAAAATCAGCAAGCATATCCAGCATCCAACATGTCAGCATATAATATCATCAATATCTAACTCAGCTCTGGCCTCCTGCCGCCTGGGGCCTCAACCCCCACATTACCTGATCCTGAAATAAGCATTCCTCAAACGTGGGGTGAGATCTCTAAACTAGAAATCTCAGTAAGACAAGGGGTCCTCAAGGATCTTCCACCCCAAGCTCACTTACATGTGCAATATAAGTTCCAAAACTATGCAGTGCAACAGATATTTATGTCATGTGTGTTTAAACTATTCTACTGGCCAGAGAAATACAGGAATATGTCTATCACCCACATGTAGTACAAGGAACACCGCTTGTACCTCACCCACAGCCTCACCATGTTGTATGTACCATATACTCAGACTTACCGTATAGGTGAAACACCACATGCATATCATAAAGGTACTAGCATATAACAGGAGTGATGTGGAGGTTTATAGACCTTTCCATCTCTCACCACTTGTCCAATGTGGGACTTCCCTTTCACCTTACTTCTTTCTTTCCTTCCTTAACCCACTTCTTATTCATAACCCACAGGAATTAGATACAAAATCCAATAATCCCCCACATGGATAAGAAGTCAATTCATAATGACTATATGCAAATGAACATGAATGCAAGGTGCGATTCCTTAGCGAGAAACAATTGCATCGAGATAGGTAGGGGTCACCTTTGAACCTTCTCTAGTGAAACCTATCGGGTATACTTGGTCATTCGGTGGTCATGACGACTTGAACCGTCAACTTTAAGTGTATACCAAGACAATAGGAGTAACGCAATTTCTTCTCTAACATTATTGGTCCTCATTGTTGTACCCATTTTAGCCCTGGACACCTGTCTGGTTCTGTCAGTGTTCAAAAGAATCGACCTTTATAAATTCTCATAGAAGCGGCCCTCACTTCACACTCACATAGGTGATTCCTTGTGATGTAACTTACCTTACATCATTTAATCACATCAAATTAAGAAACCATTAAAATTCTAAATGCTTACCTTTATATATACACTGTCTTTTCATAGGAATGAGTATGAGTTTTAGAAACTCTACAGTGTTAACAATCGATCATCACTTATTTGTTTCTTTGAACCTAGTTCGTGGGATCTTCACTCATCAAGGTAGAGTTACCGCAATGATCAACAATTGATAGGCCTTAAACTCATTCCTTTCGATAAATTCTCAACCAACTCTCTAGGAATCCCTTTGGTCAACGAATCCGCTATGTTCTCTTTAGACTTCACATAGTCAATTGTAATGATTCCACTCGAGAGTAGTTGTCTCATAGTATCATGTCTACGACGTATATGTCTAGACTTACCGTTATACATGACGTTCTTGCCTTTCCAATAACAGCTTGGCTATCATAATGTATGCATACGGCTGGTACCAGCTTTGGCCAATTAGGAACATCCTCAATAAAATTACGAAGTCGTTCGGCTTCCACATCGGCTTTATCTAAAGCAATAAATTCTGCTTCCATGGTTGACCTTGCAATGCAAGTCTGCTTGGACAATTTTCAAGACACAGCACCCCCACCAAGGGTGAACACAAATCTACTTGTGGACTTAGTGTCACTGGAGCCAGTGATCCAGTTTGCATCACAATACCCTTCTATAACTGCAGGGTACTTTTTGTAATGCAAAGCAAAGCTTTGAGTGTGTTTCAAGTATCCCAAAAATCTTACCATAGCTTTCCAATGAAACTCATTTAGATTACTAGTGAAGCGACTTAACAGATTCACTGCATAAGCAATATCAGGTCTGGTACAGTTCATAATATACATAAGACAGCCTAACACTTGAGCATATTCCTTTTGTGCTTCAGCTTTACCAATGTTCTTTGATAATTTAAGATTAAAATCTATGGGGTTCTTCACAGGAGCTATATTCAAACTTTTGAATTTATCAAGAATTTTAGTAATGTAATGAGCCTGTGACAAAGCCAACCCTTCAGATGTTCTATGGATTTTAATACCCAAGATAACGTCTGATATCCCTATATCTTTCATGTCAAATTTACTTGTAAGTAATTGTTTAGTAGCTTCAATCATTTGATTATTGCTACTCATTATCAACATATCGTCCACATAAACACAAACTATGGCAAATATTTTCTCAGTATTCCGAATATAGACACACTTGTCACATTCATTTATACGGAAACCATTTGATAACATAATTTTATCAAATTTCGCATGCCATTGCTTTGGAGCTTGTTTTAACCCGTAAAGGGATTTTATTAAGCGAAAAACTTTCCGTTTTTGTCTTGGGACAGCGAAAACTTCAGGTTGTTCTAAATAGATCTCTTCATCTAGGTCATAAATTAAGAAGGTGGTATTAACATTCATTTGATGTATTTCTAACCCATTCAACACAGCTACTGCGATCAACATCCTAATGGACGTAATTCTTGTAACAAGTGAATAAGTATCGAAGTAATTGAGACCTTCACGCTGTCTGTAGCCTTTTACCACAAGCCTAGCTTTATACTTATCAATAGTGCCATATTCCTTCATCTTCCTTTTGAAGACCCACTTACTTCCTAGAGGTTTATTGCCAGGAGGTAGGTTTACCAGTTCCCAAGTATGATTTGACAGGATAGTTTCAATTTCACTATTGATAGCCTCTTCCTAGAATGATGCTTCTGGGGATGTTATAGCCTCTTTATCGTTCGAGGCTTATTTTCTAACAGATATGTCAAAAAATCAAGTCCAAAGGGTGTGACGGTCATTTGCCTCTTACTACGTCTAGTTCATCCTCTGCAGATCAACACTAGTTGTAGCATCTCGAGGTCTCACAACGTTATTCTCATTATTACCACTTGATTCACATATCTTGTTATACGAAAATACATCTTCAGAGAACTTAACATCACTTGACTCAATAACCATATTAACATGTATATCTGATATATCAGATTTAAGTTTTAGGGGAAAGAATTCTCATGTTATAGGAGAAATATTTCTTCTACTAGTGAGAAATAAAATTGTGTGTCACAACTTTTTATTTTTTATTTTTTATTTGGTAATTTACGTAATTCAAGCAGTAAAAGACAAGTTATCATATTTGTATTGAAAATTTTAAACTTTATTTAGCAAATTATTTGTGTTTAAAAGAGATGATTTGCTTAAAAATTTCTAGCCGCCGAAATTACACGTAAGATCAACTGTGGTGTTTTATTTTATCTTATGTTTCTTCGTAGCTGGCTGTTCATGGAACATCATTCTCATTGTTTATACACATTTTTGGACTATGGAGATGCTTAGATTATGAATCTAAGAGTTACACGTCTCTATTGTTGAAGTCTAAGACAAAGTCCTATATGTTTTTATGTTTCTTATGCGGAACAACAAATTTTTTCCGGCACACTTAACGAAACCCGCGCTGCAACTTTTTTTTTTTTAGTACAGAAATTTTTGGATCCCCACAAAAATTACAGACTCATTTTAATTCTTAAAAAAAAAAAAAATTAACTTATGGACTTCTAAATTTCAAAATAGATGTAATTAGTTGAAATTGTGATTCTTCTGAAATTCGAAAGAGACTCATGTTAGTCCCTCAAAATAACTAACATAAATTTATTTTAAATTTTAAAGGAACACAAGTTTTTTTTTAAGGAATTAAATTGGCCCATAATATTTATTTAAGACCCAAAAAAATACTTTACTCTTTTTTTTTCTTCTCTCATGATGGATCCCATGTGCAAGAATTTTTTTTTCGATGCATAAAAAATATAAATACTTATTATATATATGGAGTTTATATTCATCATGCAACATGATATAATCACTTTTCTTACACACACATTTTGTGGGGCCCGCATTTTTTGAAGCAAAAAATAAAAATAAAAATTAAAGCACGGAAAACAAATTTCTATAATATGACACAATCACTTTTTCTATAACGTAACTTTTATAAAACTCTATATATATATATATATATATATATATATATATATATATATATATATATATGGGGTTCTAGTTTGTCTTTTAACATGACATAATAAAATTTCCTACACACACAATATTGCCCACACTTTTTTAAGTAAAAAAAAAAAAAAAACTAAAGCACGCAAAACGAATCTCTATAACATTACACAATTATTTTTTCTACAACATAACTCTTATAAAACCCTATATATATATATGTGTGTGTGTGCAGCCAATTCAAATTATAATCAAATTCAGACTAGGTGTGAATTTGGTGCCACTAACTCTGAGCTGGTTTTGTGTGCTCCAACCCAGGGAATAATTGGTGAGACGGAGGTGAGAGAAAGAGAGAAAAGATTGAGGAGAGAGGAGAGAGAAAATGAAAAAAATTCACTTTCTTAATGGAATGACCCTGGTGGTCCTGGATCATATTAAAAAATACCCGCTAACTCCTCAACATGTCATTCATAAAATTGCTACTATGACGAAATCGATGACGATTTTTTTAACTCTTCTAACCGTAACCAAAATTGATATTTGTGTTAGAAAATGAATTGAAGTTATTGTTCTCGTTCACGACATCTGTGCTATTCAAATTTCAACAGAAAAAATAATAATAGTAAAATGAAAGAACGGAAATGTCATGGTAAGTACGTAAGTGCAAGATGTTTTAGAATTTTCGGCGTGGCAAAATAAAAGCACCCCCGTATTTAAAATGATAACACCGCATTGAATAAATCACAAATTCAATTTCTACATTTTCGGAGTCACAGCATATATAGTGCTAAGTGCTAACCAATGTTTTTGATGTAGAAAGGGGCGAGAACCTCAACCGCAGCACCACACAAAATCAATCCTATAAGCTGAACCGCAAAATTGGAATCAGATCTCTCACGTGAGACCCACGTATGACAACATCATTTGATTCGTGGGACTTTTGTTCAAGGACTAATGCATGACAGTCTCATAGGGATTTTTTTGTCTCACTCTGTCTCCATCAAATGACCATGTATGACAATCTCGTGTAAGGGAATTCCAATTCGTTTTTGTAAGCAGCTAATTGTGCAACACTATCGTTATCTAGTGAAAAAGGAAAAATAAAACACAGAAAGAACTTAAGATAATTTTTTTTTTTTTTTTTTTATATTTATATCATTTCTTTATAAAAAATAAAACTTATTACAATTCCAAAGAATATTGAAACAATGATACGGTAATAATACAATCAAGAATCAACCAGAAAAACTATCTCAAGGTTGTATTTCTGTACTCATTAACGATTGACAATATAAATATATTGGATGATTGGATAGGAATAAGGACTTTTAGTCCTTCCCTAAAGCCTCAAAGAATAGCCAACTTACCTGAAAAAACCCTGTAGCCAAAAGAACTCAAATATAGAGAACTCCAAGGTTAAAGAAGTCTCTTGAGAAATAAGACAGAGGTGAAGAGGAGAGGCAAAACCAAGGTATTTATGAAAAGACCTGCAACAAATGGAAATTCAAATTAGACACTCATCAATGTGAATGCATAGCAATCCATCCAAGGGTAACTGGGGGAACCCTAGCCTCTTTTATTGTCACTGTACACTCACCGCTCTCATTGTCTTCTCTTTGTGTGTAAATGATATGTCATCCCGTGTGATTGTCTCTTCTATAGACTCTGCTAACTTACAGATCCAACATTAATCATGATCCTCTCAATTAGCTTACAATTCCCTTATAAATTTGTGTTACTCAATACACCACATCATACATATGTTAAACACCACCATAAGAAAGCACACACGTGTCAACTTCTACATTCTCTCGAGATTTTTTTTTTTTTTTGGTACAGTCAAGATAGATTTTTATTGATTCCACCCCTTCATTCCCCTGCTGTCACTTATAAAGTGAGTCATCACTCATCTCCATCACATTAAATCAAAATACAAACTGGTTTCTTAGCCCTTATATTAGACATCTACCTCTTTGAAAAAACCACTCCCCAATAAACTCTGACTAGCAAGGGTGAGGTGAGGGAAATTTTTGTATACAGCCTTATCCTTATCCTTACATAATTGTAAAAAGACGGTTTCCCAAATTCGAACCCGTGACCTTTGAGTCACAGAGAAACAACTTTATCACTGCTCTAGACATCTACCTCTTTAATGATTAAAAAAATCATAGAGGCAAGAAGAGACAATGCACCTTATATATCTTACAATTATCATTGCTTTGAAAATGAAGAAAAGATCAGACCTGAAAAACTAGTTCGTACCAATACAATGGTGTGGACGATGGTTCTTACCATTTTGTGAAGATGTAGCTGTAGGAAGGGATGGAAGTTTTGTAGCTGCAATGCCATAAATTCAAGGAACAAATGGATTAGCCGTAGCACAAAGAGTGAAGATATATTCATTTATGGCCTTGGTCACAGTAGAAATATTACAAGGAAAAGACAATTCAATGCTGTAGAAGGGGAAAGGGTGATATATGTGGGGAGCATAGACATACTTCTATTGCATGATGAGGAAAGCGGGTATGATGTTGAAGGCCATGGAGCTACAATGTTGTCATTAAGGTCACAAATGAATCCAATCCCTGAAATTCCATCAAACACTGCATCTGACGGCAGACTCGGCAAAAGACAGCCAGATTCTAGATGAAATCAAAATGATTGAGTTTTAGATAATACAACACTAATGAAAATTAGACGCAGTATCCACAAGAATCTTATGTGTAAACTGCATAAATATACACTGTCATTTCACTTAAAGTATCTCGGTTTAAGTAATGGTGCGAAAAATTGAAAATTTATTCATTGCAGTGCTTAAATGAAGTTAGTTTACATTTTATTTAAAACATTTGACTCCAATTAAGATTCATTCCTAAGTGAAATTAAAATATTTAAAAAATGGAAAGTATTCATTTCAGATAACCACTGTAATTATGATGAGAAAGGAGAACGTGTAAAAATTCTATTCTCATTTCAGCAGCATGGTAAAGCAATATGTCAATAAAAATTTCGTTCTATAAATGTTACCTTGTGATCCAACTGATTCATCCATGAGAACATCCAACGACCATTAACAATAAATTGCAGAACAGGACAAGGATCAGTCTCAGTAAGTGGAGAAAGGGTAAAACTTCCTAAGCAATGGAAATATAACAATGCCAACCTTGAAGAGAAAAGTCCTTCAGGCTTATATGACAAAGATTATAAACATTATTGGAGATATTTGCTTTCTGCAACTTCTTTCCAAGTGATGCAGCACATTTCAAGGCTTGCAGATTGGTTACAAAGCTCTGTTCTTGTAAATAGGACACATAATTTTTGATGGCTTTGCAGCAAGATGTTTGGTTACTTATCAGATTTCCACATTCTTTCACAACACTTGTGACATTTGGAAAAACCAACGGGCATACTGAATGAAGTATTATAATAACATTGAACATCAACATGTCAGATTTATGCTTTATATTCCAATAAATTAGCCAAAAGTGTAATAATCAAATATGATGTATGAGAATTTATTTTCCTTTTCTTTTCTCCTTTTTTCCTCTTGCTCACCTTTGTTTAGGTTGCAGTTTGAAAGTCCTCTAAAAACACTATTTGCAGTGGATGGATCGAGTTTACTAGCCAGCCAGCGAAGGACGATATTCTTACAATCATTGATCCTAGTTGTCAGCCCAGGAAAGCTATGGTTTCCATTTGAATTAGACATATAATTCAAGGCAATTTTTCTTGCAGCAGAATATATAGCATTTTGGCAAACTTGGTCACAACACTCATTTACTGGATCAATTTTTCTACAAGCAGTCAGAAGTCGTGAAGAGTCTATAATGCTCTCAAATTCATCAACAAATACAATAGGACAAGAGGCTTCAGTGAGATTTGCAGGATGGACTGAACATATAGTTTTTAGGTCCTCATTTGCTCCTTGACTGACTAAGACCTTCTGAACATCAGAGAGGCAGTAACTAGCATGAGTTGTGTTCAAAGCTAGCACTCCAGAGTATTTGCTTGACTGCCCTATGAGGGTCACCAGCATGGCATCAAATTGAGGACAACATACAACATTTGCCAAATATGGGGCAAAGGAAGTCCAGCAATCAGTAGCAGTTGTGCTCATTACATCTTGAGCAGCTGAGAAATTCAATGAACATAGGCCTGGAAGTAAAAAGGAATTCTAGGTCGTCTCAGCAACCAGAAGGATTTGCAATTCAAAGCATTTCAAGACAAGCACTTAAAGAGTGTTATTCTTTATTTTTCTTTGTGGTGTTTTTTGTGTGTGAGAGAGTTGTTGTTGTTGTTATTTTTTTTATTTTTTTTTTGGGGGGGGGGGGGTCCTTTGAAATTAAAGATTCTCAAAGCATGTGTACTAGGAATGCAAGTGCAGTAGCATTTTAAAGGAAAAATGAAGTGATTTCACAGTTTTCTAGCAAGACGCCTTGTATAGTCTCATCCACAATGGTGAATTTAATCATATAATGAAGCTAGGAATAATTGTAGAGGTACCCCATTGCTCACGGATACCCAAAACATTTCTGAGACATAACTTTGTCACAAGAGACTCTCACTCTTCATTTATCCAGATATGCTTTTCTCCTTAGGCGGTGGGGAATAAATCTTTGGTGCTACTGTTGCACCAAAGATTCAGTACATCCCACCAATAAAAATATTACATGTCAGCTAAAGTTTTCTTTTCTCTGCCAAATTTTTTCTCTCTCCTATGATGTGTAATGCTCTCATTAATGGGATGTACTGTATCTTGGTGCAACAGTAGCACCAAAGATTTATTCGGCGGTGGGAGCCCAACTTCCACATTTTTTATTATATACTTAACATATGTAGGTTATTGGTCACCCTTGTCCTGCATCTCACCCCACCGAAAGGATTCAAACTGCCTGCACCATCTTCCCATGTCGCAGCACCTTCATCACAGATCCATGATCAACATTAACACAACAAATTGAACTCACTAATACTGCAATACACAGTTACACGCCACTAAAGTGGATGAACCAACCACCACAGCACTCACACGAATCCATGCACAGTACCAATGCCTCCGAATCTTGACTTCATTGCACCTGCACTTCATCTTTTACTCATAGCAAAAATAGCACCAGTCTTCACGCACCGCAGCCCAATACAAAAACATACTGTTTCTCAACTTAACACAGCACCAAACTCAATAGTGCTGCACTTTCACTTCTGCTACTGCACTCTAATTTCACTTTGCACCCTTCACAACTCCTCATTCTTCAAGCCTATATTGTATAATATAGTTTCTCTTTGACATAAATATTTGACGACATATATTAATCTAGTTTTGAGTCTTGGCCTCCCTAGGATTAGTCTCTGCTCCCCTTTATTCACCCACAGCTATAATGTGCCAAAGGGGGAGCAATATTTGTGAAGAAAATAATTTAGGAAACAAAAATTCACATTATAAGGTCTCACATGGACAAACTGAAAAGGAAAAGTAAACCATACCTGATAACTTAGGCACAGAATTATTCGTGAAAGGTCTCAATGGGGAAGGAGCTACAAGAGGAATAAAGGGCTGTGGCTGTGAACTTGGAGAGATATCAGGAGGCTGTGCATCAACCTTAGTTGTGATAGGAAGGGAATATTTTGCACCACTGATTAGGGAGCCCTGGGACTTGCTCATAACTGCATAGAGGCAATTTTTCCAGCTCAAGGAGTGATATTTCTAGATGAAAATGTAATACTCATACATTGCCCAAGGCCCCAAAATAAATAGACTCATGTTCAGCATTCAGATATCTGGCACTCTGCTTAATTTTATTAAGTGCATGCAATACTATCATACAGCATGTCAACTTGAATGACACATTCAGTTCTTGTAAATGAGTTTAATTGGGGAAAAAGTCAACATTTCTTAGCGTTTGGCTGTTATTTCTGGTAGCTCATTGACAATCTACAGTGTGAAAAAAGATGCACACTGCCTTGGAAAATTGGATCATGTTTACCCTTTACATCATGGTTTGAACCTATAGCATATAACATCAATAATATACGTTATTCTACTTAAGATGCAAACACAATTCCAATACACCAAATGATGGTAGCTCAGGGCGCATGGAAGCTAAGCAGCCGGAGATAAGAGCATGTGTTCGATCCTCCCCAGTACCATCTTTGGAAGGGATTTAAAGCCTTAATATTGAACCTTTTCCAAATAGAATTGCCTCCGGTGAAGGATACACGTGGTTTATCCAAAAAAAAAAAAAACACAATTCCAATGCTTATAGCAATTTCATTGTTATATCTATCAGAAATTTAAGGACCAAACCACAAAGATGCAGACATGAAATGCTAAGTGACAATTTAAATAATAAAAGTTAAACTAGCAGTTATGGGTCATGAAGATATCTGAAATAACACATACACAGAAGAAGAAACACGGTAATTTGAAGAACGAGACTGCGAGAGTGTACTCCTTTCATATTTGCAGCTTGTCACCGACCAAGACAATGAACCCCAAAGTGAACATTAAGAAGTTGGTTCACACGTTCTTGACTTCAGAATCTCAAAGAAAAAGCTTCAATGCAACCCCCAAAAAGAACAAAAAAGGAAGGGGGAGAGAGAGAAAAAAAAAAAAAACAAATTGCAATGTGCAGAAAAGGACTGCAGAGAATAATACAGGGATTTAGGTGAATAACAATAATATTAAGGTTAAAAATTGTAACTGCAAAAACAAGAAAACAAAATCATGAAACACAAAGGAATATGGAAAAGTTAAGATACTATAAATTATTTCTAACATATAATTCTTAGTATTCTAACAAACCCCTTTTCACCTCTTCACTCATCCAAACACTCAAAGTTCAGTTCAGTCATTTACAGAAAGAGATGAGGGAGAAAGACATGGCATTGCAACTTGCCATGCCAGCCACATTATCAGGGATGATCACGTGCAAAGCACGTGATGGATTCAATGTCATGTGCGGAGGTAGCTTTGTTAGTTAATCCCATGTTACCTCCTATCCCAGCATTTACACGTTGTCTTTTTGAGTCGTCCGATGGCAATCTGAGCATGCAGGAACCGTTGGATTGAAGGAACCAATGCCAACAAAACGAAACAGGGTAGCAATCATAAATTAAAAAAATATTATATGTGAATTTATACAAAGAAAAAACTTTTAAACTAATATAATATAAAATTAAAAAATAATCAGATAATTTGTGATAGAGATGTGAGTTTTGTTTTCAGTATGTAAACAATCATTACAAGCAGAACCTTCATTCTCTCTTTCGTTAAGGTTTAATTTGCACTCTTTTCTTAACATACGTGAAAACTAATATTGGCATCGGCACCAATAATTTATGGATCTCCATCCTCTCGTCTGAAAATTCACATGATCATGTTGTTGGCTTATTCTTTTAATGCTAAGTCTAAGTTCGGTGAGGAGTTTCTTAAAAACCCTAACCTTAGATCTCACCTCCTCTATATATTCATTAATTGTGGGTAGAGATTAGGTTAAGTGAATGAGAGAAAAAAATTTGAGAAAATTATTTGATTGTTTGAGCAAAGCTTTATGCTTTGCATTTGAGAGATCTCTAGAGAGAGTTTGAGTGAAACATCTCTAGGATAGTTTGATTATCACCATTGTTGGAGAGGTTGAGTTAACCACCACATTGGTGATTCTGATTATTTGTAACCATTATTTTCATAGTATATTTTTGATCTAAACTAGGTCCTGTGAGTTTTTACTTTTTCATTAGAGAAGGTTTTCCCACATTAAAATTGTTTGTTCTATCTCTCCTTCTCTCTCGTGATTACATTTTGATTTTTTCGCTGCGCTGCCCGACCTGGTGAAATTCAGGCCGAGGTATTGCTGAGATCTGAGATCGAGGATCTCATTGACTGACTTCCGCAAAGGCCCCTGAGCCGATATGAGGGAACCGAGTTCCCAACACATGTCATGTGGAGAATTATAATCATATAAAGGTGGATCAATAGTAATAAAGGAAAAGAGAGAGAATGTTAAAATAGGTAATTATTTATTGTGAATTAATAATTAATTAATGAGTTTAATTTGCGAAAATGATAACTATTGATTGACGAAAATCTTGTAAGAGGTTGTAAAAAAAGAAGTCGTAAGTATAACCTTCATCATATTTTTAATATATATATATATATATATATATATATATATATATATATATATATATATATATATTAAATTAGAGTTTTTCAAATAGTTTACTTTTTTAGTTTATTTTCTTTTTAAAAGGTTTTTTATTATATTTTTTTATTTAAATTTAAAATTTATTGAATTAATTATGTATTTTTTTACAATTTTAAATATTTTTCTTTTAATTATACATTTTAAAATTTTACATATTAGTTGGGTATTTGTCTTATAATTTTAAATATTTTTTCTCTTATTATTTATTTTTACATTTTAGGATATATATTATTTCGATATTACTTAAATTTAAGAATGTCCCATGTGATATTTTTAATATTTTTTTTAATATTATCCATTGGTTCATTAATTATTTTACTAAATTTCGATTTGAGTCATGTAGGATCACATGGACAACAAAACATTGTTAGTTTCTCTTTAATTAATTCTAGTTAGAGTTGTGATACTTTTTTTTTATATAAATACCAACCGTCGTACGAAGTTTTAATGGGCAGCACAATATTGTTAGTCTCTCTTTTTTTTTTTTTATAGACATCACCCGGTGATACAAAGCTCTAATGGATTTGACTAATTTGATTTTGGGTTCGTACCTCTACACTTTCTTCAAAAATTATGAATCTCATAACTCGAACTCATAACTCAAATCTCACCTTGCCAAACATGAAACAATCTCAAGTTGGAAGCATAGTATTTGTCTCTCAATTACTGCAAATCAAGCTACAAGGTTAAGTTCCAACATCTTGTATGAAACAATATATGTAAGAAAACACAGATGAATGAACCGTTAGGTATCTCCCATGTGAAGAGATGCCCCATCTCGCTGGCATTTTTAATGGGACCAAATACAGTATGCGTAGAATAAATGGTGTCCTCAAGCTGAAGATATCTTGTGCTACAAATCTCCTCCTTGCTTCACGTGAGGTTTCATTTCACATATCCAACTCTCATAAATTTGCTTTGACTCTTAAATTGTGCTACATTCATTGTACGTAACCATAAATGAATTTCCTTCAACATTTGTTTTGGTTATCATTGTAGGTAACCATAAGTTTCAATGGTTTGACTACTTTTAGTTCTCTTTACGCAAGTTCCAGTTATTTTAATCAAAATATTTAAAAGTTAAGCATTAATTTCACAACTTGGAGGCTCTAAATTCGTTCCAAGTTAAAAAAGCAAATGACAATTGGGTTTGATTTTGCATAAAAGAATAAGCTACTCCTCGTTGTAAAGTCAGCTGCAGATGGATTAAAATAAAATACAGTTTGATTTAAGGCATGTTCATTGAAAAGGTATATGATTGATTATTCAAAGTGGATTGAAAATTGCTATACAATATCCAAAGACAATAGTTTATTTTATTTTTTTCTTTGTTATGTTTTTGTTGGAATTGGAATACAATAGTTAATAACTGTTATGAGTTTAAATAACAAGTAACTTGTTCTCCTTAATGAGAGCTGTTGAGTTTAAGTTCTCGGAATAAAAAATGGAAATCTTTTTTTTATGTCGTCGATATAGATAAGTTATCTTATGTTAGTGAAACAAAATAATAAAAGAGACTCACAAATAATTGGAGAGAAAAAAAAGTACGACCCCATCTTTGTTATGTGTGTAGGAAGATGGGTTATCTTATATTGAATGAGATAAATATAATCCATAAAAAATAGCATTGGAAAAAATTTTCCTCTCATAGAAAATATTTAATATGCACCCGATGCATAAAAAATTTAGCGGGACAAGCCAATAAATAACTTGTATTTTCTAAAAATTTGTACGAAAGAGAGAGAAAGTAAAACTTTTGATCCAAGTGTCATGAGTTGAAAGGGAGACCCATGTGCTCCCGGTTCACTAAAAATGTCCTCCCTCTCATAGAGCAAATATTGGGTGAACCCGGCTCACGTGAGTCGAGCAAAGAGAAAAAAGAAAAGAGAGGAGAGAGAGAGAAAGAAGAAGGAGAGAGAGAGGAACCACCCAATTAATTTTTCCTCTCATAATATTCGAACCGAATTAAATTGGATTGGATAAAAGAAATAGAGGTGGCAATATGGGTTGAGCTCGGCGGGTCAACTCGCCAACCCGCCAACCCGTCAACTCACCTCAACTCGTCTCACCTAGAAGTGGGTCAAAACGGGTTCAGCCCGTCGAGGGACGGGTTGACCCGCCGGGTTATAATTTTTTTTTTTTTTTTACAATTAGGTAGATTAGTCCTTAAATTTTTGTGATATCCAATTTTTTTTTTATTTTAGTACTTCCTAGAAAAAAATAAAGAATATCAAATTTATTTATGATAAATGTTATCTATATATAAATTCCTAAAGAATGTTTGACAAATATTAGTATACATTTAAGATTGAGACTAAAAGTCTAAATTAATATAGAGAAGTGTGAAATAAAATAAAATAATATTAGAAAAATTCATAAAATATAATTTATTTTTGAATTTTAATTATTTTTTTTTAATTGGCGGATTGGTGGGTTGACCCGCAACCCGCCAATCCACCATAAAACGGAGTGGGTTCATTTTTTCAACTCATATTTTTTGGCGGGTCAACCCGTCCCGTCCGTTTTTGGCGGGTTGGTGGCGGGGCGGGGCGGGTCAACCCAAATTACCACCCCTAAAAAGAAATACAATTGTTATAGGAATTTGCATTTGTCATTTAACATAACACAACAAACTTTTCTACACACACAACATTTTGTGGGGCTCACACTGTTTGAAGAAAAAAGAAAAATTACGGCACGCAAAACAAATCTCTATAACATTACACAATCATTTTTCTTACATTATAACGCTTATAAAACCCATTGTTATATACAGTTATTGAAAACATTGACTATTTTAAAATGGTTGCAACACATTGACCACCAAACTAAAAAAGAAGGGGAGACCAATATTAAAGTGGTGAACAGAGTTGTCAGATTGATATTTAAGTTGCGGCGAGGTGCTAATGTGCCATCAACCTTCATGCTCAATGAGATATACCGCTTTTTGAGCAGTGATTTGAGGACATCAACTTCGAGCTTGTAACCCTTTATTTGAAACTACGCATAAAGCTAAATATAATTTGTCTTACGCGTGTAAATTAGTTGATTTATTTGGGTATTATTTAACTTGTTAAATGTTCCATTAAGTATGTTTGTTTTACTAAACGAACAAATACAAGCTTTGTTTTAAATTTAATTATATATAAATAAGCTAATTTATGCTTTATAGGTTTAAATAAGAAAAGAGCCAAAGAGGTATATTTATTAAATTTTATTTTTATTTAGAAAGATATAATTATGTGAAGAAATATTTTAACACAAAAACTTAAGCTTTTGGGTGAAGCTACTAATCATTTTATAATCCTCTAATAATATGCCCCTTAACGCAAGAGTTCATTGAGCTTGAAGGGTGGATAATGTATTAGGTGTTGAAAATCGACAATCACACAAATCGAAAACGAAAAAGAAAGAGAGAGATAATAGACACAACGATTTATTCTGGTTCACCCAATATAGGCTACGTCCAGCTTGTCTGTACTATATTCACCTCACCGCCACTCGTTACAAGTCACTCGATTTACAAGAAAAATACAAATAGGATTAGAAAACCCTAACAACAGCTATTCATGGGCCCAAGCCCAAACTGTTAAGAAAATTACAATAAAACAGAGGCCCACACCAGTTGCCTTTCTGGTGACCCGATAACTAGGGCCCTCATCAGCCGGCGAAGTATGAGCCATACCCAACATTAGGTGGGGGTGAGAGCATGTATTCGATCCTCCCCGGTACTATCTCAAAAAAAAAAAAAAAACTTCATATTATTTAATTATTTTTATTAATAAAATGAGCAGTGAGGATTGAACTCATAATCACTTAGTCAAATTGGATCTGATCGATATAAAGAATCATTCTAACCCAAAAGTTTAAACTGTCGGGTGAGGTTATGTTAATAATTTTATATTTCTCAATCAAACATCTTTACTTTCATGTTTAAGTATTCTTTTATTTTATTTTCTAGCGTGAAAATCTCTTACGAACAGGGATATGGACATATGGTCAAACGCTTCAAGAAGATATTTAATGAAAAACATAGAATAGTTAAATAAATGAATTAGACATGTTATATTTACAAACTTTTTTGTGTACAAACTCTTACAAACTACATTATCTTCTCCCGGGAGAACACTAATCACACTATCTTCTCTCAGGAGAACATAATGCAATTTGTATAAATTTATAAAAAAAAATTATAAACAGATCATTTCCCATTAAACAAACCCATCACAAATTATTTTTAAATGTATGAGCCAAACTTTAAATTAAACATATTTTTAAGCAAACCAAGTCCAAACTTAAATTTAGTCAAACTTAAATTTTATCTTTTTTTCACAAATAAAAACTGAACTTTAAGTGCTCAATTTAGCTCAACTCGTTTATAACGGCTAATCCTCATATTGTGTTACATAGATAAAATGACATAATAAAGTTCAAATGATACTTTCCTATGAATAATAATCCATGCTTCTAATTGATTTGATTTAAATTAAACAGTTAATTTATAAATTAAATTCATTCAAAAAAATTAATTTAAAAAGATTCAGGCAGATTTCTATATGTACATAACTAAAATCAAAACAAAACCTAAATCGAATCAAATCAAATCTTTTTTATTACGTAAAAATAAATGATTTAATTTCTAACCCAAATCGAATCAACTCTTTCTTATTACATACCAATAAATAATTCAATATCTAAATCAAGTTCCTATTTCATAATTTTGAAACAAAGTGTACCAATTCCATTAAATTTCTAATGCTTGTTTGTGTAAAGAATTAATTCAATCCAAAAATTTAAATTGTTAGGTGAAACTACATTAATAGTTTTATATTTCTTTAACATATCTCCTCTCACACGGGAGTCATTAGGCTTGAAGAGTGGACGATACATCAGGCCCATCCTACTTGTGCCAAAAAACTTTACAATTTTTAATTATTTTTTATTAAAAGAATAGAGGTGATGGGAATCAAATTATTAACCACCTAGTCACATTACCTTTGATACCATGCAAAGAAACAATTCAATCCAAAAACTTGAACTGTTGGATGAGACTAAATTAATAGTTTTATATTTATCTAATAGTTTGCAGCGTAAGCAATATATATGTTCACCTATCTTATATAGAAATTTAATTTTCTATTAGAATAATAAGATGACAAAAATCAAAATCTAGACCACTTGATGATTCATCTCATGAACTAACTTCCCAAAAAAAAAAAAAAGCTTAAATTGTTACATATAACACAAATGATTTCTATTTAAAATCAAATAAACTTTTACTTTGTGAATTTTCAAATGAAAAGTTACCGGTAACTCAAGTTAATTAAAAATAAAATAGAAATTATTATAAACATTAATTTATGTTCAAGGTAACAGACGGGTATACAAGTAAAGTATTCATATGTACAAACAAAACAATGGGAATGGAAAAACGATCGATATATATAATTGATGGTGATGATGATATCAAGCAAGAAAATCCCCACTTAGCTTCTTTTATCTCAAATACCCGGCGCAACAACCGGATACTCCATGTGCTTTCTCATCCCCACTTTATATATATTTATGGCTCTTTTTTGTGTCGACTCTCTCCCTTGTCTTGTTCTTGTTGAGTTAAATGCTTCATTACTAACATGGGCAACTGTTTGAAAAACAACAAAATATCAGCACAAGATCATGAGAACATTAATGAAACCCCATTAGAGCCTAGTGAAGCAAAAGTTGATCAGATAAAGACATCTCCATCGTCCAAGTTGGAAGCACCACGACGGGGACAAAGAATGAAGAAGAAGATAAGGTTCAAGATAGAAAAAGATGATGAAGGTGACAGAGGAAGTAATGGTAATTCTAAAAGTGGGACTGTGAGGATTAGAATGGTGATGACTCAGCAAGAGTTGAAAAGGATGTTGAGATGTAAGGATGATGCTCAACACACTTCATTGGAGCAATTACTTGGTGTTATGAAGTTGAGAGGAGGAAGAATTTCTGAGGCTTGTGAATATGATGGGGACATAAATTCTTGGAGGCCAGCTTTGGAAAGCATTCCAGAGAATAGTTTAATAGAGTAGTGTGTTTTGTTGACGATCTCTCAATGGAAACAATGACAACTTTTTTTTTCTTCTTTTTATTTGATGTAGGAGTATGTATTGTACTACTACATATCAATGAAGTAGTTTCAAATTTCAATTACTTGAGAATAGAATAGAAATATGAAATGAAGCATTTTGAATTTTGGTGGGTATTGTTCTTTGTTATGCTTGAAAATACTCATTTTTGTTTGGATGATGCATTGAGAAATAAGAAGCATTGGATGATTCTATAATTTTCTGCCCTTTACCCGAACATGACAGAACAAATTTTGAAGAGAAAAAAAAAAAAGTCATCATGATTTTGCAAGTAATCATTTCTACTGCCAGGTAAATCATGAGTTTAACTTTCCGATGATTTCTAATAAAGCAGGAATTTTTTGACTCGTACAATATATTAAAAAGTTTTATTCATCATTTCAATTGTTAATTTCTATCAATTGTTGTAGTTTATCACCGTTAGCTGAACAAAAATTAACCGCTAATATTCTGAACTATGAATTTGGCTGTGACACTAACGGTACAAGCAGTGTTCCCATCATTCTTAATTTTGTTCAATCAATGCATTGATGAAAATGGATTATATCAAAAGCTTTAATACAACTTTAACTTTAACACATTGGTAACTATTCATGAGGTTAAGTAATGGAAGACTTTTATCAATAGATTAAATTGGCAAATTATAATTATTAATTCGACACCTTTCTTATATAAGTTATCTTTAATTAATGTGATCAAATTAAATTAATAATTCATTTTACTTAACTCACGTTAAAATTTCCACCGCGATCTAATTGAATGACTCATTCTAAACACTTGAGTTACAAGCTGGTAATGCAAGCAATCCTTAAAAAAAATAAGAAAAAAATAATTGATATCATAGTTATAAAAATTGACCCGACCCTGCTGGTTTGACTCATTGACCTGTAAACCAGACTCCTAACTGGTTCGATTCAGGTATTGGATTGATTATACATTTGACCCTATATAAAACTAGTGAACCGGTTCTGAATCGGGTTCAACCGCTGTTAAACTGGCATCATTTTTTTTAAAAAAAAAAAACTGATTATGTGGAATTTAAAAAAATAAAAAATATGCTTGCAACTAGGGGTGTAAATAGGCTGGGCTAGGCTAGGCTTTGACTTAAATTGGTTAGGTCTGTGTAAAAAATGTTGTGTCTGGCCTGTTCTGTTAGCCTGTGTAGGCCCCAATTATAAGTCTAGCATGACCTATATTTAAAAAATAAAAGCCTTGGCTTAGTCTGTTAGCTTGTTTAAGCTTATTAAACATTCAACAATTAAAATAATAATTAAAATAATATTATTTTCTTATTCAAAATTATTAAAATAATAATTTTATTTATTTTATTTAAAATAAATAATATAATATAGGCCGGCCTGTAGGCTTATAGGCTCGATATGGACAAAAAAGTCTATGACCTGTTTTCTATATAGGTTTTTTTAAAAGCCTAGGCCTGTTCTATTTTACTATTTATAATAGGCCAAGTCTGGCCTAATATAGGCTAGGTCGTAGGCCCCTGTAAGCTGGCCTAACCCATTTACACCCCTACTTGCAGCGGTGTTATAAGTGGATTCAACTGCTGCTAAACCTGTATAACTTACTACATTACCACTAAATCAATCCTATTTATTAGTTATAATTCCTCTAATTTTATATTATTAAATTTTATTATATATATTTATTTCAAGCAGTTGAACCATTGCCCTTTAGTTGAACGGTGACCAATTGACCTAATATTTCGACCTAATCGATGACCTATGGGTGGACCGAGGGAAGGGCTAGATTGACGGCTGCCTCTCCCTAAATTTTAATTTTTTATTATTTTTTATATAAAATAATATTTTTTAATAATAATAGGCTATTAATACTAATAGTTATTTTCTCTCTAAAAAATATTAATTTTTATTAATCTTGATAATATTTAAAATTTATTTTCATCTCTTATTATAAAAAATCATTAATCTGCCACTGCAATTGCTGGTTCGAGTTTGATAACCTTGATTGACGTTACCAATAAAAATTGGGTGGTGTACCGTTCGATACTATGAGCCCACTATGTACCCTTGAGGGTAATGTTACTATATGGATTATACCCCTAGCTGAGGTAAAGACCAGGCTAGAATGTAGTATTCCAAGGGGTAGTAAGCTGATATTAATGGCAGACAAATGTAAGAGTATAACTTGGAAGTAAATGGGCATAATAACAGTACATAAAAGGTAGTCCTTTCTTTGTGCTCAAGGGTGGTATTTATAGGAGTCCAGGAGTCTGATCCGTTAGGGCTTACGTATTGGAGGTCAACGCTCCTTGGGATTTGTTATGAGGGGCTGACACGCCAGGCGCTGCTACGATGCAGAGTCTGCTCTCGGGCGATGTCAGCATGCGGCAGCAGGGCGGTTTCCACTTATGGTCTCTGGGCGACCCGCAGAGCATATGGGGTTCCAAGGTAAGACATTTTGGTTTCTTACCTTGGGAGGCGAGCTGCCTTGGGGCATGCGTCTATGGCCAACCGGTAGGGCTGACGTGTATATAACTTGGGGTTTCGGGCTTAGGCTGTTTGGGGCTCTGTGAAACTGGGCCATCCATGTTACAAGGCCTTTGGGCTTCGGATGTGGTTAAGCCATCCGGAACAGGAGCCCCCCAGCTTGGTAGCAAGCATTGCTTGGTGCCAAGATAGGTTGTCATGAACACCTGACCAAGGCGAGACTGTTTATAGGGCTAACCTTAAGGCATCAGCTGGACTAGGTTATGGCCAGTTAATAGGCTGTCTGACCGGTTTGATGTCACGATTGTTCTTTGGGCGTCAGGTAATTATCAGAATGAGCTTACGGTTGATGAGGCGTCCTTAATCGTGGGAGTGCAGTGGGATACTTGGTTCGTGTCGCTTGGTATGGGTTGTACACTTGTCAAAAGTGACGATTAACTTTTACGGTTTTCAAAGAGTTGTAATGATGGCAGTTTCGCCATTGCAATAACTGCACGAAACCCTTCGTTGCGCAGTACGGCGCATTAATTTCGACGTGAGCCTCGTCTTGTCACCCCAAAATTACCTAAGGGTCCTCCATCAGGGCCACTTGTCGCTTGACGGTTGTCACGATCTGGCGGTTACCCTTTATTGACCCTCCACGTGTACGTTGATGAATAGACCTTCTTCTCTTATAAGAACGTTAACCTTGTTCTTACCCACTTCTTTCAAAATCTTATAAGCTTTCTCTGCAACCTTCGTCAACCTCTGGTGTTGTTCATACTCAGCTTTCTCCTTTTTCACCTGCATTAATCTTCGCAACTTTCCATTGGGCTTTAAGGTTTTACTTATTGCTGCACATTCTCTGGTTCTGTTGTTCCTGTGTAAGGACTTCTGGTGGTTAGGACTCCTTCTTTTCTTCCTTCTTTCAGAAACTCTTTAGTTACAGGTACGTTGTTCTTCGCTCCTTTCTCTTTACCTTGAGATTTTATTTCTTGCTTCTGCTTTCTTTCCTCAGTTATGGTTAAGTTTAGTGAGATGTCGGCTGAAGAGTTACTTGGGTTAGGAGAAACTATTAAAGAGGAGGAGTTTGATGAGGTGCTTGACTCACTTGACAGCATTGAGGTAGGACCTGCTATGCGTAGGTATCTTGCCAACCGCCCTCTTTGGAGTGGTGGTAGCATTCTCTCTCCTACCCCTTTAGTTCCTGGGGTTAGTTCTCTACCCTACGGTAGGGTACCTGAGTTGTTAGGTTTCAGTGAGAGTGAGATTTTAGACCTTCTGCCGGAAAGAGCTCTGGGGGCTGTCGTTCCCTATTCTGGTGAAGCTTCTGGGACTAGTAACCGTGCCGGAAGGGTTAGTAGTTTCCCCTCTGAGGGGGATCAGCGCGAGCCTTCTTCTCTCATTCCCCAGGATAGGTTTATGAGGTCCTCCAATCGTTCATCTGGTGGTCGCAGGTCCCGTCCTTACCGTCGTTCGTCGCGCGTTCGTCCTTCGGTGCTGGACGACTTATTCGCCCAGTATCTTCTATCAACTGTGATCCCCGATATCGCCCAATGGAAATGCGTATCCAAACTCAATCGCTACATACATACTATTCCAGGGTTAACCCACATGTCGCCTTACGCACCTCAAATAGTTATATTCCTCCGATATCCAATTCTTTTCATCGCCGCATGTACGATGAGTCAACCGACAATCGATTGGGTAGATTTCATCCAGAAGATGCTCGGCTCACTCGCTATGGCGTGTGGGATGCCATCTTTGATGACATAGGATTGTACAAAATTCCACCCGCCTGGTGGCCCTCTCCACTTACACACTCAGATTTTTACACATCTGAGTCCGAAACTTCAGACTCTCCAGGTAACTTTCCACTTTGAATATGTAGCGATGCTAGGTTTATTCTATTGTAGGGCACGCGTTAACGGCGTAGAGAGTGAACTAAGCATTGCGCGAGTTATGAGGCTGTGTGTGAGGCATGAGGGTGAGATGTGAGCCACGAGTAATTTGTCAATTGTAAGCTTGTAATCTTCTTTGATGCCGACTATCGTGTTTGGCGTTTGACTGTGTTTAACCCTCATCCCAGGTCTGCTAATAGCCGAGATTCTAACGGCGCATGGCGATTGTGGAAACTAACGAGCGCTATTTGGCTCGTAACTGGGTGGATGATGAAGTTTTGGAGGCGGAATCTTGGTATGTTGAGGGTGCTGCTTTGGTCAAAGATTACGAAAATGAGAGGAATTTTTACTTTACCGAGGGGGGAATTGATGACCACAAGTGGGATTTTAAGTCTGTGAGTTCAGACACTCGAGTTTGTGACAAACCTGGCCCCAAGGAGATTTCTCAATGGCGTTTTCTAACTTATAAGACTCATTTCACAGACCAGAAAGTTAGGTTTCCCTTTACTGATTTTGAGATAGGAGTGCTATCTCATCTAAGGGTTGCGCCTTCGCAGTTGCACCCCAATGCCTGGGGGTTCATGCGCGTGTTTGCCAAAGTTTGCCAACACTTTGGGTGGGTGAATTCGGTGCGGTTGTTTTTTTTACTGTTTCCAGGTGTCTTCTTCCAAAAAGAAACTGGGTTGGGTCTCAATAAAGGCAGCGACATCGGTGGGCGTGATGTTCACCACATACGCAGATTCTTACAAGAAGTGGCGATCAACATTTTTTTGGGTGCAACCTAGCCTTGAGGAGGGTGAGGTTCCATTTTTTGTGGACCGGGAAACCGGTACAAGTCGCTTTCCGCTGTACTGGTCTAAGCAGCATTACGAGCTCCCTGCTAACCATTACTCGTATAACTATGGGGCTTTGTCTCCTGAGGACAAGCTAGTAGTTAACTGGTTTATTGAACATAGAACGAAAGAATCTTTTAGCCCTTGGCCTACTAAGAGAGTTTTGTGTTATGGAGGTGGGCGAGAACCTGACGTTTCTTTATTCCATTTTCTGTTTTAATCTTCATGGTTACCTTCAACTTTTCTTTATATACTAACATGTAACTTCCAATTTGACTCTGCAGTCGAGAGTTTGCCTATGGATGCGCTGGCTATTGCTCGTGCGGCGGCCGAAAAGGTTCGAGGCGGGAGTGGTGGGCGTGTTCCAGTCGCTGCGTCACCCGCCCAAGCAAAGGGAGGAGATAGAGGCAAGCGAAAGTTAGTGCAGGTTGCTAAGACCAAACTGCGTTCTGCATCTGACATTCCCGCCGAGGTGTTGGCCCAAAGGAGTGGTGGTATAGTTATAAGGGATCCTCAACCGCCCAAAGAATCCGCTCCCGGGGGGAAGCAGATGAAGGCTTCTTGTGCGGTGGCCAATCCTTGTTCAGGTGATAACGATCCTACTGGGCCGCGAAAGTCTGGACAGAAACGGGTTGCTGAAGGGGACTTAAACTCGTTACAAAGTCACAAAGCGGCTAGGGTTGAGCGGACTGACTCTGGTCAGTCAGGCGATGGTTTCTCCATTGGCATGGAGAGTTTTTCAGGTGCTCCTGATAGCGACACCATGGCGACAGCTAATATTCTGACTGGGGCTGGGCAGTCCGCGGCGGCGAGCTTAGAAAGTGTCCCATTAACACCTTCTGTTTCTCTTCAACAAATTTTGAAGTTATCGGAGGCCGATTTGAAAATTGCCTTTCCTCATCCTGAGCTACAAGTGGTAGTGCCTGACCGAATTGACCGGCAAGATATAATCGACAGTGCTCAAGTGATGATTGGTAGGATTGTGGGCAAGAGGGAGGCTGCTGTAGCTGTGGACAGCCTTTGCTCCGCCCAAAGACATGACCTGCAGCAAAAAATCCGTAAAATTAAGTCATTGACTGCCCAAATGGGCGTTCGGGTAAAGAAATTGGCGACCTTAAAGCCGCCAACCAGTCTTTGTCCGAAGAAAACCAAAAGCTGAAAGGAGCGAGTGACGAGGTGCTACGCCTGTCACGAGAGAAGGATGATTTGGCCAAACTATTGGAAGCAACTTCGAAAGAGAAGGAGAAACTTTCGTTGGCGAATGCCTCGTTAACTGCCGAGAAGGCGGCTCTCCAATCGGAAAAGGAAGAGCTATCTGCTGAACTGTTCACTGCAAACGGCAACTTACATGCCGCCCATGAAGACCACCAAAAAGCTTCAGAGCGAGTGGAAGAATTGGAGGTAGCCTTGGCCAATGTTTTTTATGACTCCTTCAATAATGCCTTGAAACAGATTCAGTTTCGGTACCCTGAGGTGGACGTTTCTGGTCTGAGTGCCACTTATGTAGTGGAGGGGAAGCGTCTACTGCACAAGCAATCCAATGGCGAAGAAACTGTGATAGAGGAATGGTCCGATGCTGAAGAAGTAGCTGGCGAGGAAGAAACGGAGATGAATAAGTCTGGGGATCCTTCAATAAGTGATGACCGACTGTTGAGCGGCGGGCAAGCTATTGATGGAGAATTTGCTGGCGTCACGGAGTTCTCAATCGGTGGTGATGCTGAGCGTGCTGTTGAACAAGTTGGCTTTGATAAAATTCTCGAAGGTAATGGGGAACGTCATTCGTCATCACCGTTTGAGGCTGTGGATGCTCCTGGAGGAAGGACCACTGAGGGGGAAGTAGTTACCGAGGATGTAGCTTAGCTGGCGATCAGCAACTACGTTTGTTTAAACATAGTGTGCTTTTTTCTGTAACCTTTTGTTTTAAACATTGTCTGTAGCCCGTCTCAACTACGTTGTTTAACGCTTGATAATTAATTGACTCTAGTCGTTTTTTTCTGATCGTCTGTTGACCCCATTATTTAATTGTCAATTAAGTGTGCTACGAACGGAGGTGAGGACCGTCCACTCCAACTCTTGGGCGGGGGTGAGAACGTCCCGCGACTTGTATGTTGGCTGGGGGTGAGGACCGTCCCAGTCCAATGCCTGGGCGGGAGTGAGAACCGTCCCGACACTGTGAACGTTGGCTGGGGGTGAGGACCGTCCCAGTCCAACTCTTGGGCGGGGGTGAGAACCATCCCGAAACTGTGTACGTTGGCTGGGGGTGAGGACCGTCCCAGTCCAACTTTTGGGCGGGGGTGAGAACCGTCCCACGACTTTGTACGTTGGCTAGGGGTGAGGACCGTCCCAATCCAACTCTTGGGCGGGGGTGAGAACCGTCCCGCGACTTGTATGCGTTGGCTGGGGGTGAGGACCGTCCCAGTCCAACTCTTGGGCGGGGGTGAGAACCGTCCCGCGACTTGTATATTGGCTGGGGGTGAGGACCGTCCCAGTCCAACTCTTGGACGGGGGTGAGAACCGTCCCGCGACTGTGTACGTTGGCTGGGGGTGAGGACCGTCCCAGTCAACTCTTGGGCGGGGTTGAGAACCGTCCCGCGACTTGTATGCGTTGGCTGGGGGTGAGGACCGTCCCAGTCCAACTCTTGGGCGGGGGTGAGAACCGTCCCACGACTTGTATGTTGGCTGGGGGTGAGGACTGTCCCAGTCCAACTCTTGGGCGGGGGTGAGAACCGTCCCGAAACTTTGTACATTGGCGAGGGCGAGAAACATCCTCGGCTAGCTCTTGGGCGGGGTTGAACCGGCCTGCAATTTTTATGTTTTAAAACTTCAAACAAACAAGCGGAGTGACCAACTGTCATTTTATTAATCAAAGGCTACCTGCCTCATTAAAAACCTCTCGAAGCAAAAACCTAATAGGCTAAAATCTTGGAGAGGAAAAGAGTGCAGTGTGACTGTTACATTGTGACTCAACTGTAATATTTAGTGAGTTTGTCTGCATTCTAGGCCCTTGGAATGGCTTTCCCGCCTAACGTTTCCAAGGCGTATGACCCGCCGCCCAAAGCATTTGCTATTCGATATGGTCCTTCCCAATTCGGGGCGAGCTTTCCGTCGTGAGCGTTCTTGTTTCCTACGTCAGCTCGCCTGAGAACGAGGTCAGAAGTTTGAAACTTTTTGAGGATGACCCTTTTATTGTATCTGCTGGCTGACCTTTTTTTCGACTGGCGATCAGACTGCGCTGCACGTTCCCGGATCTCTTCAAGTAGGTCAAGTGTTTCTTTGAGACCTTGACTGTTGGTTACCTCTGTTACTTGCTCCTTTCTCCAAGAAGGTTCACCGATCTCTACTGGTATCATAGCCTCTGTACCATATGTCAGACGGAAGGGGGTCTCTCCAGTACTGGATTGGGCGGTTGTCCGATATCCCCACAACACGCCGTGAAGGTTTTCAAGCCAAGCTCCTTTATGGGAGGTTAACTTCTTTTTTATTCCTTTGGACAACATCTTGTTGGCTGATTCGACTAACCCATTAGATTGAGGATGTTCTACGGATGCAAAGTGGTGCCGAATTTGGAGGTTTGTCATCAATTCTCTGAACTTAGAATCGGTAAACTGGGTGCCATTATCTGTAATAACCTCTCCCGGGATGCCAAAACGATAGAGAATGTTTCTCCAAAAAAACTTCCTGACCTTCTGAGAAGTGATGGTGGCGACTGCCTCGGCTTCTACCCATTTGGTGAAGTAATCTATGGCAACGATCAGCCACTGTATACGCCCCGTGGCTTTTGGAGAAGGTCCAAGAATGTCCATTCCCCATTTGTGAAAGGGCCAGGGCGATGTTATCGAGTTCAACTCCTCTGGTGGGGCCCTATGCACGTCCGCGAAACGTTGGCACTTATCGCACTTCTTAACGTGGTTATAAGCGTCTCGCTCCATGGTCGGCCAGTAGAACCCAGCTCTTAGTGCTTTCCTTGCCAAAGAATGCCCACCTATGTGGTGGCCGTTAATTCCTTCGTGGATTTCTTCCAACACGTACTCTACGTCTTCTGGATTCAAACATTTCAACAGCGGGGTTGAGAAACCTCTTTTGTATAACCGGCCATGCACTAGGCAGAAATGAGCACTCCTTCGCGCAATCTTCTTTGCTTCTTTCTCGTCTGGCGGGAGGGTACCTTCTGAAAGGTAGTTTACGATTGAAGTTATCCAGGTGTCTCCTGCGATTTCATCTGTCTCTACCGTAATACTCATCACCACACATGGCGCAGGTAGATGATGCTGGATGACAGAACGGTTATTACTTGGACTCTTCGTACTGGCCAGTTTGGCGAGTATGTCGGCCCGAGTGTTCTCGCCACGCCTAATGTGTTCCACCTTGACTGTCACGAACGTCTCCATTTTCTCTTTGACTCTTTCTAAGTATCTGCACATCAGGGGACCTTTTGCTTGATATTCGCCTGAAATTTGACAGGTCACTAGCTGTGAGTCACTAAAAACCTTGAGATGTTGGGCTTCCAGTTCTCTGGCTTGAAGTAAACCGGCTATCAAAGCCTCATATTCTGCTTGGTTGTTTGTTGTATTGAAGTCGAAAGTCAAAGAATGCTCCATCGCCACCCCATCAGGATTTTCAACGATCAATCCGGCACCTGATCCTTTGGCGTTGGTTGATCCATCCACGAACAGCTTCCATGTCGCCGGTGTTTCCTCCAATTGATTGCCGCTTGCACCGGCATGAGTCATCTCTGCAATGAAATCTGTGAGGGCTTGTGCTTTGATGGCTGTTCTTGGTTCGTAATTGATTTGGTACTCTGACAGTTCAATCGCCCAAGACATCATTCGTCCCGCCAGATCAGGCTTTTGCAATACTTGGCGAATGGGTTGATTGGTTCTAACCGTGATTGGGTGGCACTGGAAGTATGGTCGAAGTCTTCTTGCAGCAAAGATGAGTGTGAGAATAACCTTTTCAACCTGCTGATACCTGAGCTCTGCGCCTTGCAGGACTTTGCTGATGAAATACACCGGTTTCTGAGCTTCACCGTTTGGTTCTCTGACCAGGGCGGCACTGATGGCTTCTACACCAACGACGAGATATAAATAAAGGGTCTCTCCATTGTCCGGCTTTGTTAAGAGTGGCGGGAAAGACAGCGCTCTCTTGAATTCCTGGAAAGCTTTCTCACAATCATCAGACCATTGAAAGGAGCAACCCTTCTTGAGCAGGCCAAACAATGGAAGGGACTTACAGGCAGAATTCGCTAAGAAACGAGTGAGTGCGACTATCCTCCCGGTCAACTGTTGTACCTCCTTAACCGTCTGGGGGCTTCTCATATCAATGACTGCCTTGCATTTGTCTGGATTAACTTCAATGCCTCTTTCAGTCAGCATAAAGCCTAAGAACTTCCCTGCTGGAACTCCGAAAGCGCATATGCTTGGGTTGAGTCGCATGTTGTACTTTCTCAGCCTGTCAAACACACCTTGGAGATGTGACAAATGTTGTTCTGGAGTTTGTGACTTAGCGATCATATCATCTATATAGACTTCAATGCTGTCACCAATCAGGTCTTTGAATACCTTATTCATCATTCGTTGGTACGTGGCACCCGCGTTTTTCAACCCAAACGACATCATAGTGTAACAGTAATTGGCAGTCTGTGTAACGAACGCCGTTTTGTCCTGATCTTCTTCTAGCAATGAGATTTGATTATAGCCTGAATATGCATCCATAAATGAAAGCACCTTGAACCCTGAGGAGTTATCCACAAGCTGGTCAATGCTTGGGAAAGGATAGGCATCCTTAGGGCACATCTTGTTGAGGTCGGTATAATCAACGCACATTCTCCACGCCCCACTAGGTTTCTTGACTAGTGCCGGATTTGATAGCCACGTAGTATACTTAATTTCTCGGATGAAACCGGCATCCCAGAGTCTCTTTACCTCTTCATCAATGATCTTTTGGCGATCAGGGTCAAACTTCCTCTTCTTCTGCGAAACGGGCTTTGCTTTTGGGTCTACTGACAACCTGTGGCAACATACTTCCGGGTCTATGCCGGGCATGTCCGATGGTTTCCATGCGAACAAATCCTTGTTGTCTCGTAGGAGTTTGATCAACTTGCTTTTCAACTCCGGGTTGGTGAACGCCCCAATAGTTGTGGTTTGGTCCTTCTCGCCCAGTACTATGTGTTCTAGAGCTCTATCTGGTGTGGGCCTGGAATGCTCCATCCGAGGGTCATCCCGCGCATCAAATTCTACAAGGAGACACTGGTCAAGCTCTTTACCCTTCTCAGTGAGGGTATCAATTGTTACCTGGGCTGTCGTCATATGGGGTGCTGGCTGGGCTTTGAGAGTGACTTTAGGTGCAAGTTTCATGGATATGTTGTAGCAGCTCCTTGCTACCATTTGATCGCCTCTAACCGTCGCCACCTTGTTGTCTCTTGCCACAAACTTCATTGCCAAGTGTGGGTGGGATACACTTGCTTCAAAGGCGGCGAACATTCGCTTGCCGAGGATTACGTTGTAAGTCGACTGGGTGTCTAGCACTAGGAACTGAATGTCGGCTGACTTTGACGTAGGTGGTGTTCCCAGAGATAATCGTAAGTTTATTAATCCCAAAGGTTTGGTGGTTGTGCCATTAAAACCTGCAAGTTCACCTGCTACTGGTGTTAAGTCATTAACAGTAAAACCCAAAGCCTTAAGACAGGGAAAAAACAAAATGTCAGCAGAACTGCCATGATCTACAAATACGCGGTTGACGCTCCAGTTGACGATGATTGCTTGGATGACCAAGGGGTCGTCATGGCCAGGTAGGACGTCGCCCAACTCGTTGAAGTCCCAGACGATTTTTGGTTTGGCCTGACCTGCATTTGTTTTGCTGATGGTATTTCCTGCCACTGCTAGGAACTGTTTCAAGTGTCTCTTTCGGGCATTAACTGTTACTCCACCACCTCCCAGCCCTCCGGAGATCATATTTATCACTCCATGTTTTATGGCTGCTGAATCTTCGTCTCCTCCATCAGGCCTTTCTCTATTGCTTTGGTTATCACGTGCCTTGCGGATTGGGGGAGACCTTTCCCTGCGATCTCTCCCGCGATGAGTTTGATAACTAGGCTGGGTGCTCCTTCTTCGATCTGGCGACCAGCTACGCTCTCGATATCGCCTATTGTTTCCAGGGATTCGGGCATTGCTTCCCGCCTTTCTTTGACCTCTGCTGTTGATCAGCTCGTCGATCTCGTCCTTGAGATGCCTGCACTCCTCGGTACTGTGGCCGTTACTGCGGTGGAATTTGCAGTATACAGCATTTCCCTGAGATTGCTGCTGACGCCTTGGGCTATCTTTGCGCTCCTCCTTGTACTCTGTCTGAAGGACACTATGCGTATGACGTCCAGCCATGTCTCGCCCTTGTTGGCGACTGACATACTTGGGAGGTCACGATTTTTAGTCTCTCTGTTTTCTTGGTAGTGGCTTTCGCCTGCTTGACTTCCTTTGTACTCCTCGATTCGCATAAACTCTTGAGCTTTACGCTTGACTTCTTCAAGGTCTATAACCTCGTGACGAGCAAGCTCGTAGGCAAATGCTCCTTCACGCAATCCAGATAAAAGTATGTGTAACTGCACCTTTGGGTCTAGCCCTTGTACCTGCAGGGCTTCTTTGTCAAAGCGATCCAGAAAGGACTTAAGAGTTTCCCCGGATTGTTGACGTACTTTTTCCAAGGTATGGACAGACTTTGGTACGGGGCGACTGGTGGCAAAGTGGGTCTGGAACTTTCTTGCCACATCATCCCAGGATGATACACTACCTGTTGGTAAGGTGGTATACCAAGTTAACGCTCTCCCGCCCAATAGCGTTGGGAAGGTTCTGCACATCAGGAGGTCTGTTTCACCATGAAGGGTCATTGCCGCTTCAAACTTCTGTACCCATTCGAATGGATCAGCGTCACCCACGTACGTAACGATATTGGATGGTCCCTTAAATCCAAGGGGAATAGGAGTGAGGCGTAGGCTATCAGTCAGGGGTTTATTACGCCCTGAGGTGTTTGGAGGGGGTGTTAGTAAGCCTGGGTTACGGGCCTGTAAATCTGGTGGAGGGCGAAGTACGTGAGGGGCCTCGACTGAGTATGAGATAACTGGGGCTTGGTGGGCCTCGACAGCGGGTTGACCAAGGTTCGCGACCGATCCCTGTGGTTGGGGGATGGCCGCGTTATGAGTGTGGAAGGGGTATCCATGAAACGGGTAGCCATTTGGAAAAGGTGGGGGAAAAGGAGCGGCCACATTATTCATATAAGGCCTGGGAGGGTATGTTGGGACCCGATGGTCATTATATAGTGCTACGGGTTGGCTTTGTGCCGGTTGGACACGATGGGGGGTAGGGAAAGACATTCCAAATTGGACACCAGGGGGTGGGGGTTGGTTTTCAACTATGTTTTCTCCTTGCATTTCCTGTACTGTAACTTGATGATTCAGGAGTGCTGCTCCACGATCGTCCGCTGGTACCTGGAGGTCTACAGGTTGTAGCACTGGGGGGAAGGCTTCAGCAGCTTCTCGCCTGGCTGAGATTGAGTGCATAGAAGGGGGAGTTGGAGTGCACAGTTTGCACGTGTCCTTCTGGAGTTACTGCCCTTACTTGTTCTGCTCGCCTTGTTGTGACGACCATGTTAGTTTGAAAACGGTAAGTGTCTGGTGTATTTAGTGGTAGGAGAATGAGAATAGAAGTTTATAGATTCTCACAATGTACCGTTCAGTTCTGTGAGCCCACTATGTACCCTTTGAGGGTAATGTTATTATATGGATAATACCCCTAGCTGAGGTAAAGACCAGGCTAAAATGTATTATTCCAAGAGCATGCAAGCAGATACTAATGGCAGATAAACAATAAGAGTATGACTTAGAAGTAAATGGGCATAATAACAGTACATAAAAAGATACCCTTCCCTTGTGTCCAAGGGTGGTATTTATAGGAGTCCTGGAGGCTGATCCGTTAGGGCTTACGTATTGGAGGTCAACGCTCCTTGGGATTCGTTGTGAGGAGCTGACACGCCTGGTACTGTTGTGATACAGAGTCTGCTCTTGGGCGGTGTCAGCATGCGACAACAGGGCGGTTTTCACTTATGGTCTCTGGGCGATCCGCAGAGCATATGGGGTTCCAAGGTAAAACATTTTGGTGTCTTACCTTGGGAGGTGAGCTGCCTTGGGACAGGCGTCTAGGGCCAACCGGTAGGGCTGACGTGTGTGTAACTTGGGGTTTTGGGCCTAGGCTGTTTGGGGCTCTGCGAAACTGGGCCATCCATGTTAACAGGCCCTTGGGCTTCGGATGTGGTTAAGCCATCCGGAACAGGAACAAACCAACCATCAAGTGGTAAACAAAAACATACTATAAAATCTGTAATCTAGACTGAAATCTGATAAAAAAATGAAAGCACATCTCAACGGCGACATACTCAACCAGTCAGAGCAAAATTACTGAACTAGTCAAGTAGTTAAACCCATTTCCGGCCATTAACCACCTTTAACTGTTAATAAAAAATTTAACGCTAAATCTTAACTGGTAATTTTTGTGATTCTTACTAGTATAATTCAATGGGTAACACTTATTAATTAATTATTAATTTTCAGTAAATTATAACCGTTAGATTGACGAAAATCAATGGTTAATATTTGATGTCAAAATGAGACGAAACAGAAGGATCTGTTAAAGAAATATTATATAAATTCCATGAATGGGCCTTAACTTCTAATTTTAAGCTTTTGTGTTGAATTGATTGTTTATCAGTATATAAGAATCAACGTGATTATGAGATCATAAGTTCGATCCTCACCGTCCTCACTTTTCTAGTGGAATTAAATCAGCACAAGATATGTATATAAAAAAAAATCAGCACAAGGTAGAATCTAAAAAATGAACATGTGCAATATCTATGCTCAAAATCAAAAAACTCTTGGGTGAGTGGGTATATTGGAGATAAGTAATATAAAAAAGAAAAGAAAAGTGAAAGACCATTAATAATTTTTATATTATATTTTTTTAATAGAGAAGCTATTATAACATAGTTGAATAAAACAGTTGAATGAATAAGAGCCAAAAACCAATTCTATAGACATGTTTTATACAGTTGAATGAGTAAGGTCCAAAAACCAATTCTATAGACAAGTTTTATTTTATTCGACGTGCAGTTTTAATTACCAGTAGTCTTTGAAAATTCTTTAATTTGTAGAATAGGAGCAATTATTCTGCGATCAAACAAAAAAGAAAAAAGAAGAGAGAGGAGAGAGAGAGAGAAAAGGACAACAGAATTATTTTCCGTAGAATAGAAAGGTTCACATGATTAAGACAGATGAATGACAGATAATGCATGAATGCAACTCTGGTTGACTCTTCAGCTTGGTAAAGATGCATGGAACTTTCCTAAGTTTGGCCATGAGGTACGAACAAGTCCATGCATCACTTTCATAGTTATGATGTGTCACTCCAAAATTTTATATTTAAGTACAACTTTTCCCTTTTTCCTCTCTTTTTTCCCTTTCCACTATTATTTACTTTTTCTAATTTTGATCGCTTTACTAGTCTTCTCATTCATTGCTTTATAGCCCCAACAATTGCATTCTAGAAAAGTCATTGCTTGATTAGTTTATCTTAAACCTGGTTTAGTCCCACCATAGAAAAGTCATGCATGACCTACACCTAAAATGAGAACCACCTTTGCCGGCATGGTTGACTCTGTTTTGTTTGAGGTCTTAATGAGCATTTATTCAAATCCGCTATCCCTTATCTCATTGGATTGGACCCTGTCCATAGTTCTCTTCCTCTAATATCTGTGTCAGCAACTTTGTCTTAGTCTTCTTTGATTGCCAAAATCTGAAGGTTTCACATGTCAAATTCCAAACTCACGGTAGATACTCACCACTTTCTACGGATCGATATATTTTTTATTCCTTTCCAATTGATATGAACTTCCTTTCCATTCCAATATTCAATTAGCATGAAGATAATGACTAGATCCTCTCAATTTCTCTTCCTTTCACTCCTTGCTATTTGGTTCACATCGCTTGCTTTTGGAGCCACTACTCATCCTGACGAAGGTATGATGCATATAATCCAAATCTGTTTTGTTTGAGCCACTACTCTAAATTTTTGGTTGAATTGTTTGCCATGCTTCAATACTAAAAAAAAGGCTCTTGGCATGATAAGGATGAAAATTATCCATGTTTCCATTTCTAAAAAGACTCTTGATGTGGTGGGCTTGTATGTATTGTCAAATTGGACACTGAATTATTTGCTTCTCAATTTTTGAGATGATAGAAACCATTAACAAGCATCCTATTTATAGCCATAGGATACTGCTAAGTATCTCCCAATTGATTTCTTTTTTTTTTTTTGCAACTTCTCGTGATTGCAACAGTAAAATAAGAGCACGAGGAAATTGTGAACTTACTGATTGCAAAAGAAAGCCACCGATATTTGCTTTAAAATTAGGGGCACTTATATTTATAAACTTTTTTGTTTACAAATTTTTACAAATTATACTATTTTCTTCTGGTAGAACACTAATTTCACTATGTTCTCCGAGAAGAAGACAGTGTAATTTGTACAAAAAATTTAAAAATTTTTGTAAACGGATTTTTCCCCTTCAAAATATATCATGGCTTACATTATTGTCAATGCTTCAATCATATAAAGCTTTTGGCACGAAAGGAGTATGTTAGAAATATAATATAAACTATAAAAATCATTTATCTATCTTTTTGAGTTGAATTTGTTATTTTACAAATATTTCATCTTAATGTAAATATTTTTCCTCTCTCATAATTCCTACTAAAACACTCTATATCAAGATATATATGCGTGTGTAGTTTTGAAGATAAACGAGTACTTGTCTGATTGTCCTCAAATTTGTATATTTAGTGCAAGCTCTGAAAGATATAGCTAACACACTTGGTAAGAAGGATTGGGACTTCAACAACGCAGATCCATGCAGCGGACAACGGAACTGGATTACTCCCTCGGTGAACACTGCAGTACAGAACAATGTCACCTGCAATTGCAGTATACCCGGTGAAAACTTTTGCCGTGTTATTATAATGTATGTCTCTTTTACTTGTGTGAGTAAGTTTGTGACATTGTAATTATTATCATTATTTTTTTTTTTTACATAAAAACTTGTGAGTAATTATTTTAAAAACACTTTAATTTGTATAAAAATTCCCTGATGAAAACACTTTAATTTAAGGGAAAAAATATTTGTTATTTTAAATACATAACTTGTGTTCTTTTAAATGAAATGATGTGCTTTAGTATGTATTTGTTAGCTTTTTATATTTTCTTTTCTCCACAAAAGTAGGAGAAGAAATAAAAAAGAGAATATTGTGGAGGAGAAAAAAATATAAAAAATTAATAAATATATATATATCAAAGCTCATTTTATTTAAAATAACACAAATTTATGTCATTTAGAATAACAAATATGTTTCACTTAATTTAACTAATAATTTTTCTAATTTTTTTTATGGTAAATAAATGGTCAGATTGCTGAAATCTGAAAATCTTCAAGGGAAGCTTCCCCCAGAACTGATAAGGTTGCCTTACCTCGAAGAAATGTATGTAATAATTAATCTTCTTTGTATGACAATAAATTTGTTTCTTTTCTTCAACTGTGTCACTAATTATGAAGTTATGATTCATTTATTTGATTTTATTAATGTGGTACAGTGACCTCACTCGCAACTATCTTAACGGTACAATTCCTAAAGAATGGGGATCCTCCAATCTTCGCAAAATGTGTTCTTTCTTTCTCCACCTTTTTTCTTTGCTCAAATAACTTTTATGCTTGTATGATTTTTATGTTTTTTTAAATGTTTATTCCATGAAACATGAATCTAATATATATTTTCTATTATTATGACAGTTCTCTTTATGGAAATAGACTAACTGGTCAAATTCCAAAAGAGATAGGAAATATCACTACACTGGAAAGTTTGTGAGTATTATGTTATCCACATAGATTGAGAATTTTCCCTTTTCAATTTTATGATATATTCATCATAAATTAAATTGAAAATGAACAGGGTCCTTGAGTTCAATCAATTCTCTGGAAATCTTCCTCCAGAACTGGGAAACCTTTCTCACATTCAAAGACTGTAAGCCCTGTATTTTATTGATTCATTTGATTAAGTTTTTCTGTTGAAACATCAAAGTACTAAGAGAGTGAAAATATAAAAAATGATTTGTTATTTATTGTTGTTTGATAGAATTTATTTATTTATTTATTTACTTTCAACTCAATTTTGTAGTGTAAAAGTAGTTAAAAAAAAGTTTACGAATAACATAAATGAGTTATAATCCACCAAATCAATAATTTCACATTTTCATTGTACTAAATTGAGGACGGTAATTATGTAAGTATAGATACAGTACATATGCTGTGTTTTTATTGGGTGCATGTAAATACTATATTAGTATATGGGTTTTGGGCTTTATTAATTTCATACAATAGGAGAGAGTTCTCTCATGTTATAAAGATAATTATGTGTGAGACCTACCCATTTATAGAAGAAAAAAAAAGATAAAAAAGTAATACGAAAATTGATGTATGTATAGGAGATAAAAACACTTTCCTATAACATAAGAGTATATTTTTCTATGAATTTTATATATGTTATGTTGTAAGATATTTTTAATATCATATTATTATAATATATTTGATGTGAGTTTCATTTAAAAAGAAAAAAAAGTGGATCCATTTGTTATGTGAGAGTAACATAAGAGTCAAAATGTGATGCAACATTATATGTATAAAGAACAGACTTGAGACATGGACACTCAAATTAAAGAACAGAGTTTCCTTTGTTTTCTTTGTCTTCCAATTTACAGAACCCGAAACCCAGAAATCGAATCATGGGCATTCAAATTAGAGTAGAAAGTTTCAATTTTGAGTTGTGGGTATTCAATCTTTGGCCATGCCAGAGTCGTTCACCGCGAAAACCCCAATTCAAACACAGTCTTTTGGCGTTTTCCTCTGTTCTTTCTAAGAGATTCTAAAACCCCACAAAATTCTAAAAGAGGTGGTAAGAGATTGTATATTTATTTGGTTGAACCAAAAAATTATTTTCCTAATTTTTAGGTACACACAAGCATAGTCTAAATATCACTGTTGACAGACTCATTTGCACTTTATATTCAATATTTCTTGCTGCTATAGGCATCTTACCTCCAACAACTTTACTGGAGAGATACCAGAAACTTTTGCAAGACTTACAACATTGACAGAACTGTAAGCTTCCTATTTTTATTGTCATTAGTTGCTTTAAATTTTGCTGTTATTTATTTTAGCTCTAAATTAATTGTAACTATTTCATGTTTATTCTCAAATGATGTAGCCGACTTGGTGACAATCAATTCTCTGGAAAGATACCTGATTTTATTCAAAAATGGACAAATCTCAATATACTGTAAGAACCATTTTGTTTTGGGGTTGAAATGTAATTGTATTATATCTATATTGTTCATCTTTACATCTGTGGCAAATGTATTGTTAATTTGTTATTTTGACAGAGCAATTCAAGGGAGTGGTTTTAGTGGACCAATTCCTTCTGGTGTTTCATTTCTGCAAAACTTAACCGACTTGTAAGTATAAAGTTTCTTTGTTAACCATAATTTTAAAATTAAATTGCTTTCTTATTGTATTCTTCCATCTTTATAATGTTAAATGCAGGAGAATTAGTGATTTGAATGGACCTGATTCTACTTTTCCTCGAGTTGATAACATGACAAAATTGAATGTATTGTGAGTTAGTTGCTCTCATTTTATTTTTTCTTTGCGTGTCAGTGCCTCAATATGGCACTGATTTAAGAAGTGCAATATCCAAATGAAGAGATATTGACCTAGTTTTGTTGCAGAATTCACAAATTTGATTGTTTCACAGGATATTAAGGAGTTGCCTTATTAATGACACACTACCTCAGTATCTTCAAAACAAGACAAACTTCAACGAACTTCAAGTCTTGTAAGCGCTTATTTGCTTTTGTTTCCAATATGTTCAGTTTGCTTCAATTTGTAAAATTTTCTACAGTTCATTTATGTTAAAAAATATTCTTAAAAGTTTTATTGTTTCTTTTCTTTAGCATTTCCTAACTTATTCCGGATAATATTTCTCTTTCAGAGACTTGAGCTATAACAAATTAAGTGGAAACATTTCAGAGAACTTTGAACAGCTATTAGGAGTGACTTACTTGTAAGAGAATTTCAACTTTTCTGCGTATTTAGTCCAGCCTAAGAGTAGCTTACTTATCATTTTGTTTGATTGACACCTCTTTTGCATTGGTCTTTTTATTATTTCTCTAGATATTTAACAGGAAATTTACTAACTGGACCAGTGCCCAAGTGGATAGAGAAAGCTAAAAAAAACATGTGAGTATTATATTTTCAAAATTTCAAATGATAATTTTATGCTTCCTTGAATTAAATAATATAGATTGTTCTTGGTTCTTTGGCTTCTATAATAGCTCTCTTAATGATTCTTGTTGATTATGTTGAATTTCTCGTCCGAAGAAAATTTATATTGTTTTTTCTTTGGTGACTTGTTCAAGTATGTGCGATTCACATTAAATAAAAGTTACAACAGGATAAGTTTAATGAATTCTATCTATTGATCCCATGGAAGGAGATGAATATTCAATAAGGCCTAATTTTGAACTCGTGAACATCATCAAATAACAAACTTTATTGGAGGCAATGGAAATACAACAACCAACTGGTTCTATTTCTCTGTTTTAAATTGTCATACAATTTATGGAGTTAAGGTGATGTCAGCAACTTAGCATTGTATACCTACCAACATATGAAATAAGTTATTATTTCATTAATTAGGAGGAGATGCAGGGCAAACTACAATTAGTGGAAATTACATTATATCTTAATCCAAAACCTTAAAAGCAATAAATTCATGGTCTTCGACATATATGGTTGGTACTTAATTCATTAACCAACATGAAACTTCACTGGCACTTGAATTTTCAACACAGGTTTTAGTTTGGAATACAACGCAAAAAAAGAAAAAAGAAAAGAAAGAAAAGCTTTTCTGTTTTACAATTATCTTCTTGACTTTTTCAATGACTCTTTGATTTCTCTTACTTTTTGAATTGAATTTGACATTTATGCACAGAGATCTTTCATATAACAACTTCAGCAATGAAAACCCCCAGCAATTGACATGCCAGGCGACAGAAACAAAAGTGTAAGAATTCATGCAGCTTTTTTTTTTTTTTTTTGGTAATTTCATGTATCAGTGTGATTGTTAACCATATCTTATATGCCATAGGAACTTGTTTGCAAGCTTTCCAACGGGGAATAAGTAAGTTTTATATTTCGAGAACTAACGCTTATATCTCTTTCTCACACACACACATGACACATGAATATATATATCATTTCCATTTCCTTTCTCTTGTATGTTTTATGTTGTGTATGTTTTGATTGTTCTGACTAGTTCTGATGTTCCCTCAATATATTTTCCCCCAGGGGACCCATTTATTGTCCGAGGGCAAGCAACGGTTGTTCTAAAAGTAAGTTGAATTTATTTCTGTAAACTGAACTGTTAAAACAGAATTGTTGTTTTTATGCAATTGAACCTGTTAACCCATAAATCTTCCGAGGTACAAAGGGAAAGGGAGGAATTGTCCTCCTGGGGAAGTGTCATACTTGAATATAAGAGTTTGTTGTAAGACCTAGAACCGAGAACTTGACTTTGGTAAACTCAACAAAACATCATATGAAGTGTTAATCATATAACCGTGCATGTCATGATGGTATAAATAAGTCATTAGAACCACTTAACATGTAGACATATTTGTTTACCATAACAAGCTCTAATGTGCAAGAGTGAGTTAAACAGGTAAGAAAGTGAATTTCCTTAAATAAGTCCTTTTGACTCCCTCCATTCTCCATTCAAGAAACAAAACCAAGTAGAAAAAGACTTGGAGAATGGAACAATATATATAATTTGACTCCTTATAATGGTTTCTGATTTCTGACCTTTTTCTTCTTCTAACAGCATTTAACTCTCTCCATATAAACTGTGGTGGAAGTGAGATAAACAGTGAAGGCATAACATATGATGATGATTTAGATCCAGCAGGACCAGCAACATCTAAAGAGCACGGACAAAACTGGGCATTTAGCAACACTGGTCATTTCTTGGATAGTAATAGCACTATAGTACAGTCCTATATCCAACAAAATAAAACTAGGCTTTTGATGACTGATTCTGATCTGTATAAGACCGCACGTGTTTCCCCCATTTCCCTGACTTATTATGGATTTTGCCTGGAAAATGGAGACTACACTGTAAAGCTCCACTTTGCGGAGATAATGTTCACTGATGATAACACATATAGCAGCTTAGGGAGGCGTATATTTGATGTCTACATACAGGTGCATGGTTTAATTATTTTTCTAATTTTATCTACAGAATGTTTGATAGAGAATAAAGGCTTTTAAGTTTTAACCAACTGGGGTCAATAGTTTTCCTTTTTGGGTCATCGTCAACCATTGTTTAGATCCTTATCGTAAGCATTTTTTATTTAGTTTAATTTGCTACATTTAAATATATAGAATGTCACATAATATATGTAGAATTGGCTGCATACAGTACTTTTCATTTCTGTAGAATCAGTTACTACAACATTTTCATCAGATCCTAGACTGCATGTTTAAAACTGTAAATATCAAAAGCCATTTAGGTCTGAGTTTGGAGTATTGCAGGGAGAGCTGGTACTGAAGGATTTCAACATTGCAAATAAAGCACAAGGAGTTGGAAAGGAAATAATATTACCATTTCCTGCTTATGTGGGTAATAATGCTTTAGAGATCCGATTCTATTGGGCTGGGAAGGGGACAACTGCTATCCCATATAAATCAGTATATGGACCTCTTATATCAGCTATATCTGTCAGTCGTGGTGGGTTGACTTCTCTGTTTTAATTCTTCTGTTGTTTCCATGATGATATAATCTGACATGTATGGCTCTTGTGCAATAATGAAGCAGACTCTACAGGTAGTAGCATATCTGCAGGGGCTGTGGTTGGAATAGTGGCTGCAGCAGTTTTTGTTGTCATCCTAATTGTACTGTGGTGGAGAGGTTGTATAGGAAAAAAAAAATCATTAGCGAAAGGTGAATTTTGTTGCTATAATACTTTGGTGGACCTTTTTTTCCTAACCAAAATTTTTCTTCCTTCAGATACTTGACTTTTGATGCTTGTTCATTATCTTCCTAATTCTATAGAATAAAGTAACTGACTATGGATGGTGAAATCTGTTTCAGTTTCTTACTCATTGCCTATCTTTTCAAATAAATTTTGATAATTCAGTTTTTGAAAAAATTATTTATTGGCATCATCTAACTATAGGATAAAGAAGCTAGGGAATAAGTAAAGAAGATAAAAGATTTGATTCCCACTTAGTATAATTAAAACAATGGTGACTTGTTATAAAAAAAAAAAAAAAAAAACAATGGTGACTAAAATACTACTATGTTTTCTCTTTTTGGGGAAATTAAATAATGTCTATTTTTATATAAAAAAATTAATGTCTACTTTTCCAATAGTTTTAATGATATGGGATTTTCTCTGGATGATAGATATCTCATTTTGGTTTCCTTCAATTAGCAGAGCTAAAGGATTTAGATCTACAAACTGGTTTATTTACCTTAAGGCAAATCAAAGCAGCAACAAATAACTTTGACATTTCCAATAAGATTGGGGAAGGAGGCTTTGGTCCTGTTTATAAGGTATCCTTCAAGATATAATATAATAATTCATGATTATTGTGAGTGATCTATTGTAATTGTGGATATTAAATGTTAAATTACTTATAAAAAAAAATCACAAAATTTGTATACCGTTACTAAATGCAGGGCACTTTGCCGGATGGCACAATAATAGCAGTCAAGCAACTTTCAGCAAAATCGAAACAAGGAAACCGTGAGTTTGTAAATGAGATAGGCATGATCTCAGCTTTGCAACACCCTTGTCTTGTTAAACTTTATGGCTGTTGTGTTGAGGGAGATCAGTTGTTGCTGGTATATGAGTATATGGAAAACAATAGCCTTGCACGGGCTTTATTTGGTAAATAATTGCCTTATATGCTCAAATTTGGTTTCTTTTTATGTGACATTCCAGTCTTAATATGACTAAATGATATTGCTGTCTAATTTCTGTCAAATTCGCAAAGGCCGTGAAGAATCCCGTTTAAAATTGAATTGGCCAACAAGACACAAGATTTGCGTTGGTATTGCTAGAGGCTTAGCTTTCCTGCATGAAGAATCAAGATTGAAAATTGTTCACAGGGACATTAAGGCCACTAATGTGTTGCTAGACAAAGACTTGAACCCAAAGATATCTGATTTTGGTTTGGCCAAGCTTGATGAGGAGGACAATACTCACATAAGCACCCGAATAGCTGGGACCTAGTGAGTTTAAGTTCTCATGTTTTATGTGTTGTCTGAATTTAATTGAAAGTATTTTCCAGAAGAGATATATCAAATATAAAGGTCTGAGAATTATGTATTTGAAGTTGATGTGATGATGTGTTTCAATGATGCAGTGGATATATGGCTCCTGAATATGCAATGCACGGTTATTTGACTGACAAAGCTGATGTCTATAGTTTTGGAATTGTTGCATTGGAAATTGTTAGTGGAAAGAATAACACCATGCACCGGTCAAAGGAAGGAGCATTGTATATTCTTGATTGGGTAACTTTTATTCTCACGTTCTCCATTTGTTAATGATACACTCTACTTGATTAAACAATGTGTATTGTGTTAAACAAGTAGGGTCATTCAATTTTCATCTACTATCACTCTAGAAAGTGTAATATTGCATCACATTTTACGTGATTTTCATAAAATTTACCAACATGAAGACATTACACTGACATCATAGTCTTGTTTTCTGAAATCCTAATTTCTGCACATACTAATAAGACCAATGTCCTCCTACTCTAAAGAATCTTCAAACTATGAACCTATAGTTTTATACACGTCTTGCTTAGATGTAGGGATTTCACTTGTAAATGACTCTCCAATCAAACTTATTTCTGCATGTTGTTTCAACAGGCACATCTGTTGAAAGAGAAAGGTAACCTAATGGAACTAGTTGATAAAAGGTTAGGTTCAGATATCAATGTAGAGGAGGCAATGGTGATGATCAAATTGGCTCTCCTATGCACCAATTCCACTTCAAACCTTAGGCCAACCATGTCTTCAGTTCTAAGCATGCTTGAAGGCAGAACAGTGGTTCCAGAATTTGTTTCAGATTCAAGTGAGGTAATGGATGAAATGAAGTTGGAGGCAATGAGACAGTATTACTATGAGATAGAAGAAAATAAGTTTAGTGAGACACAAACAGGAAGTCAGAATTTATCAATTGATGATGGACCATGGACTGCTTCATCTTCATCAGCTGTCGACCTCTACCCTGTCCACATTGATTCTTCTTATTGGGAGAAAAGAAAATGAAAGTCTGTATATATTGCACCTGTATGTATGTGTGATGCCCTTTGTTCTCACATGCTCATTTTTTTTTCCTCTTAAACCATAATTTCATGAATATCTATGATAATTGTTGGCCTCAAAAGGTTCTTCTTTACAATTGATTGACACACATGTAAACAAAGAGATACCAATATATATATATATATATATATATATATATATATATATATATATATATACACATGAATGAGCTCTCAAACTTATCCTTACTTTTTCGCAAAGAGGTTGTTTGTTATTGGCCTTATTGTGTTGCGTTTTAATGCCTAGAAAGCCATCCATTAGCTTAACCTTCAATTACTGTATCCATTCCTTTTCTCCATTTTACTTTTCATAAATATACCATAATACATGAGCTGTTAAATAAATTGAACCCCATCCCCACAATCCAAAATATATGAATAGAAAGAATGAAATATATTGACATAATGACAAATACTCTTCATTTCTAATAACAAATTACAATGGAAAAATTACAAAAGCTAGGTCACTATTCAATGCACATGAAGATCTTAAGACGATGATGACTATCCCGACTACAAGGATTCTGCATCATACTCAGGGCACCATCAATGCCAAGTAAAGATTGATCAAACTGCTCCAAAACCTGAACAATCTTGCAAAATTCGGGCCTCTTTTTTGGTTTCAAGGCCCAACATTGCTGAATCAAATCTCTGATAACAGGTGGACATGTTGAAGGAATAACAGGCCTTAAATCCTTATTTTCCACAGCAATAGCAACCTGTATTGGAGTCATATCCTCAAATGGCATTTTCCCACTAACCATTTCCCAAAGAATAAGCCCAAAACTGTAGACATCAAACTTTCTCCCATACTGTTTGCCTTTGATCATCTCTGGTGCCATCCAACGGTAGGTACCACTCAATGAGTTGTCACACTTTGAAGCCTCACATGAAGCCCCAAAATCAGCAATTTTGAGATGTAAGTCCCCATCAACAAGCACATTCTCCGGTTTAAGGTCTCTATGAATGATACCTTGTGCATGTATATATTCCATTCCACGTGCAATATCCAAAGCAAAACCTATTACCTCCTTCACACAAATTGGTTTGGACTCTAACTTGTTCAAATATGCCCTTAAAGAACCGTTGTTTAGATACTCCGTGAGAATGCAATAAACATTTGTTTCTTTGCATGCTCCTATGAACTTTGTAACATTTTGATGGTGGAGATGAGATAAAAACGTGACTTCTCTGATGAACTGCGTCTCTAAATTTGAAGCCAAGGTTCCCATTTCTTCATCATCAGGTACCCTCACAATTTTAACAGCAACAGGTTCCTCATTATATATACCATGATGAAGCTTACTATAAGCACCTTGAGAAAACTTGTGCCCAATGAACAGATTAGACAAGTCAACAACATTATTGCATTGTTGTGAATTTCCCATACAAGTAATTCTTCCACTACCGTGATGAAAACACTTTGGCCATGCCCATGATGATGATTCCTTGCGGTTCTTGTACTCACCCTTCAACTCCTTTTTTGTTATCTTCTCGAGAAAAATGGTCTCTGCTTACGATTTGGTTGAGAACCATAACCCTTGAATCAAACCCGAACATATAGATTTTTTTACCGATAAGCCTTCTAAACTTACGCTAACTTGGATAAAAAGTTATTCAATGCTGTAATCTAATCTAATCCAAATAGTATCCTATAATATATATCAATTTTACGAGATGAAATACTAACAACTATCCCATTTTTCTCGGCAGAAAAATCAAATATATATATATATATATATATATATATATATATATATATATTTTGGTTATTAATGCGTTCGTTATTCTATTTCAAAATATAGTCACTCATTCCTAATCATTTTCGTTTTTTCTGCCGTTACTGCGGATAAATAATATGCAGTAAGTTCAATATGACGTCGTTTTGTGACGAAAATCATGGTGTTTTTGTAATTTTAATTTGTTTCAAAGTTATTATAGTTTTTATAATTATAATTTTCTAATCTTTTAATCCCAAAACGACGTCGTTTTGGAAGTAAATGCAGATAACTTATCTGCATTAACTGCAAAAATATTTTTCTCTTATCTTATTATTATATAATGTAATTACTACGAGTCTACGAGTTCAAAATTTTTCATTCATTATCCGATTATCGTAGTACACCTATAATTAAATATTAAATGAAACGTTTTGGTACATAATTAATATTTTTTATATTCTATTTTTTCTCTCTTCTTAATTAGAGAATTTATAAAATCTCAACAGAAACTAACAACTTATAATTATGGATAAATATAAAATGTAGTCTACGAGTTCAAAATTTTTCATTCATTATCCGATTATCGTAGTACACCTATAATTAAATATTAAATGAAACGTTTTGGTACATAATTAATATTTTTTATATTCTATTTTCACTCTCTTCTTAATTAGAGAATATATAAAATCTCAACAGGAACTAACAACTTATAATTATGGATAAATATAAAATGAAGATGGTTATACTTAACACCAGGTAAGTTTACCACCCTTACAACTAATTTCTTAACGGAATCAAAAAGCCATAATTTGTATGTACGTTGATTCGCAATTCTTCCTAATTTTTTTTTATATACAATTCTTCCATTACTTTAGTAATTCATTCGTTATTAAAATTTCATTACTTTATAAACAATTCTTCCAATGGATCTTGATCATGATTAGAATCAGGATTATCTTGAACCTGCTGATAAACAAAACAACTTTAGTTCCACAGAAATTATATATGGGCGAGCGCTAACTCACAAACACAGATGGACTAAAGGAACAGAAACTTGAAAATTTTTTTTTTGGAGGAAGAGATGTGCAGATCTCAAACTTAGAGAGAGACAAAGAGAGGATGAGAGAGAAAGAGATGTGCAGATCTCAAACCTAGAAAGAGACAAAGAGAGGATGAGAGAATGAAAATTAGGATTATAAGGGGTAATTATGAACCATTAGATTTAATTCCAATCTAACGGTGATTAGATTAGTTGTAAGGGTGGTAAACTTACCTAGTGGTAAACTTACCTGGTGGTAAGTATAACCGTCCTCATATAAAATAATCATAACTAACAACTTGACCGATTTTATAAATAAAAGAACAGAAAAATATTTCTGCATTTACTTCCAAAACGACGTCGTTTTGGATTGAAAGATTAGAAAATTATAATTATAAAGACTATAATAATCCTGAAATAAATTAAAATTACAAAGTACCATGATTTCTGTTCCAAAACGATGTCGTATTGGACTTACTGCATATAACTTATCTGCAGTAATTGCAGAAAAAATGAACCCATAAAAGAAAATCTCAACAGAATTATCTATAAGTGATTGATTGAGGTTGTGGATTGCATATAAGAAATTACTTCCGCAATGTTATAAAATAAATGGAGAAATGCAAGAGAGAAGACAACAAGAAGTAGGGCATTCTCATTCAACTATATATTCCAATACAAACAATGTCAATATATAAGATTACAACATGAATAAGGGAGTAATGTTCCATTAGTGCAGTGGTTATATAATCATGAATGAGAGATAATTACACTGTTACTGCCAACGGTAACGTCATCCATAATTGTACCGTTACTGCCAACGGTAACATAATGATAACATGATTTAAGTATGATTTAAGTCATCTATATTTTACAACACTCCCCTTTGGATGACTAAACACTTTGAATATGCCTCATTAAAACCTTGCTAAGAAAAACCCAGTGGAATAAAAGCTTAGTGAAAGAAAAAGAGTATATAATATTAATATACAAACTTTTGTTATATGCTAACATAGACTGCCTCATTAAAAACCTTTCCAAGAAAAATCCAATGGGATAAAAATTTGGCAAAGGGAAAAAGAGTACAGTGCGTATAACTCCCCCTCAATTAAGTCGTATGGCTACTATTGGAGCTAAAGCAATAGAGTAACAGTTACAACTTTCAATAATAGCAATCTCGTAATCTTCTCCCATAGTATATTGTAATTATGTCCATTTATAACATTTCATATGGATATCGTTGTGCTAATATCAGTGGGAAAAACTAGCGAAGGAAAAAGAGTACATGTCATACGCTTCAGGGCTCCATCCTTTAGGGATAATCATAATTAATTCGCTCGTCCCGATGAAAATAATCTATCAAGGAAGTAGCGACTAAGCTTAACTTTACAGCCTTCCATAACATTGTAGTGCTTCCACAGAGAAATGCATCTCTACTTTGTGATTATATAGTCAACACCAAAGTATTTCACCAATGTAAAATCTTCATATCATGGATATATCCTCAAAAATATTATTAACTTTATTCTAATGTCATAAGGAGAAACATTATGTCTAGCTAGAACTTTAACTGCAAATGTAATATCAAGTCTGATTGCAATTTGCAGAGTATAGTAGAGTTCCTTGTGATGCTTAAGATTAGGAACTTCAGGTCCTAATATTTTCTCATTAATTTGTTTTTGGTCTAAATGGATCTGTATTCACTTTTATTGAATGAGCCATCATTGGGTCAATTATATATTAACATTGGTGAAATAACCATTTTGGAAGATGCTCGATCTGCAGGTCGAGACATATAATGATCTTTGAGCTCGATGCTAAACATGTGACTTTCATTCTTTTCCACATGTAATATAGGAAATCCTTCTGGGATAAATATCACATCAAATGAGCCATATATATGTTGTCAAAACGTTCATAATACGTGTTTCCAATCTTTCAAAGACTATTAGGAAAATTAGAAAAACAAATTGTAATTATATCGTCATAGGTGAATATGTCTCATCATAATCAATCTCGAGACTCTGAGAGAATCTTTGGGTAATAAGTCAGACTTTATATTTCGCAACCTAATTTTCTTATTTCATTTTCGGACAAATACCCTTTTATATCCAACAGACTTTACATTATTAGGCATTCAAGTTATAGAGAATCCTTTAGGGATATTTTGGGATATAAATATTATCATCAAGTGACACTGCAGTCACAACGTCCATTAAATGCATCTTAATATGCTTTGTAGTTGCCATATTGATCAGGTAACGAAACATAATAGAATTCATTACGGGAGAATAAACATCACAATTGATGTAGGGTCTCTGCGAAAACCTTTGTTCATTCTTAATTGCCTCCTTCCATTCATTCCCATTTGAATGCTTCTGGCATTCTTGAATGGTTTACGGTTCTGAATCCAGATTATCTCTTGAGACAGCAAGACTTACGGAGAAGACAATAATATCACCAGTGACAGATGATATTATCATATTTTCTCCCATACCACTATAGTGTATTTTAACTTTTATCTCAACCTCAACCAAATCCTTGTCGTTTCCCATGACATTTAGATTTGGGTGTTTCGTATTCCCGGGATTATTGCGGTTAGCTAATATCACCAGTGACGGATGATATTATCATATTTTCTCCCATACCACTATAGTGTATTTTAACTTTTATCTCAACCTCAACCAAATCCTTGTCGTTTCCCATGACATTTAGATTTGGGTGTTCCGTATTCCCGGGATTATTGCGGTTACCAGCGCTGCATTTATTTTAGCGGGTTCGCTTTCTTCAGGATTAACCTCTTCAAGAGGCGCGATGAGTGACTTATTTTCATTTTTCGCGGATTTATGTATTTAGTCCCATTCACGCTTTCGACGTTGTCTAGACTCAAACAAAATTTATGTCATTAAATTCTCCACAATAGGTGGCTCATTTTCTGCAAGGGTATGAGACTTAGTCACTCATTTGTGATCAGTAAATATACATGACATTTTTCTTGCTAATGATTGCAAGCTAATGATATTTTGAACTTCAAGTTCAATTGTACTTGTACATCAGCCATAATAATTCATTTGGTTTTTCATTTAAAATAATTTCCCGGGATTCTTCAAGCTTCTGGCTTTCTCTCCCTAATGCCGAGAAATATCCCTGTAAATATGTAATAAGTGAATTGTGTATTAAACAATTCGCCCATCAGGGACACCAAATACTTGATTCTGTATTGAGTTCCAAAAAAAAAAAAACTCATATAAATGTCAAACCTTCTAATGACATAAGTACATATATAATTCAACCAAAAATGCGCAGATGGGAAACATCATGTTCATATCCACATACAAGTTCAAGAGGGGAGCATGCTTAAAAGCATATGAGCTAGTGAACATCAGGTTCATAATCAATTAGCATATAACTATATTCAATGGTAGGCGTATATAATGTAGGCATATTTTTAATGGCATGAGATTCACCATTCTTGCCTGTATTCAATCAGCCATATTCATTTCATTAGCCACTTTAGTTTGGCTCCTTCCCTTTTCATGATTTGACCCAAAGTTGAATTTTCAATTGTCCCTTCAGGGTTATATCATTATTTGTGCTTCATAGCCCTCAAAATAGTTAGTTTTTCATAAATTTGGCATTTGCTCCGGGCAATATTTTTTATCCAACAGGTATAAAATTATAATTATTTTCACTCACTTCAAGGATGTGAAAAATATGGCTTTTCCAATGTCTGATATAATACTATATTGAAAAATCTTTAAATCAATAATAAGGATTGTTGTCAAAACATTCATTGCTATAATTTATCAAATGATATAATTTATCAAATATCCAATAAAGAATTTTCAATAATATATTAGAATATACGGATATAAGAGAATTTAAATAATCCACAAGGATATATTCTAATTAATACTTTATATTTAAAATATTGATAATATACTATTCAACTTGCTTAGTAATTAGTATTCCCATTTCGATTTGATTTATTCGTTGTGAATTCATGGAAACTAAATCTTAGTTTTCTTTCTAGAGATCTTCCATCAAATGCCATCAGAGATAAACTTTGACAACATAAAGTTGCATATATGAACCTTGTTTATAAGCCTTTACAGTTCACATAAGTATATACTATTTTATACATAACAGAATTGCTTGCAAAAATTAACACACAGTGCCAAACCCATAGAAATTGTAAACTAGTCTTCGAAAGCATGAGTTTACAAACACCACACTAATAGCTCATGAGAAAAGCTCAATAAACTAAAGCATTTCAAATTTTGCAAGGCAGTTTCATATTATATTTATCAAAACCCAGATTCCAGAAAATAACTTCATGAAATCTCTCATGACATTGCCAAGAAGTAAATCCAAGAATTTCTGGATGCTTTGAACTCACAAATACTGAGAAGAATGCATATATATATATATATATATATATATATATATATATATATATATATATATATATATATATATATATATATATATATATATATATATAGAATATAACAGCCACTAACAAAAATTAGCAAATATTTTCGACTATATCATTTTTAAAGGAATATATACCTTTCATATAATGTTCAGCTTTCTCGAGACCAAGTACAATAACATTAACACAGTTCCACCATTAGATCAACATGAAAACTCAAAGCTTCACAATAACGTTGCAAAACCCACAGAGGACCCTCTATATGAAGATGATTCTAGAACTTAATTTATCAACACCCATATCCGCAAAATTAAACATTTATTATAATTTAACTAAATCCATTTCCACTGATATATCAATCCTAGTGGCTTACACAATTCATTTTAATCTAAAATATTAAGCTATTAAATTTATGAATCTTCCCACTTATATGTTTTTTATACGATATACTTTTAATTAATGTGAGATTTCACCGATCATTTTAAATGTTGAAATTATTTGGCAATAGTAGACACTGATTATTTCAATTAGACTCTTTACATGTGCTGAAATATTTAATAATCACTGAAGTAAAATTAAAAAAAAATGAAATAGAATAAAATATCATTTGATAAAATTAGTGTATCTCTAAAAGGACAAAATATCCAGTTCCTAATGCATTATTTAAATATTTTATGATAGAATAAAATAAGATATTCATTTCATCATATTAAAAATGGACAAATTAAAATATTAAGAGTTACAACTTCACTGGAGTTAGTTGCATCCTACATCCTCCGAATCAAGAGGGAGAAAAATGATAATTCTAAATAGAATTAAATAGAGCAAATTTATCACATCCCATTCTATTCATTCTAATTTTTAAAAAATCTAAATAATAATAACCGGTGCTGTTTTATTTCATCCAATAGCCTTTAAGTTTTCCATCACTCAGCTACAGTTTTACTCACTGCGATTTTTCATCACTCATCTCAAGTTCTTCGCATGTTTCTTCTCCATGATGCTAGCTAGGTTGACTACCTTCCTCTCTCTTTTTATCCTCTTCTAGACCTTAAAAAAAGCTTCATATAAATTTGATCAATCAACTTTTAATATAATTATCTTAAAATTAATCATAAAAGACATCTGATTAATAACTTAATGTGAATTTACTGAAAGACAATCCGAATTTTTCAGATCTCATTCACGTAGTTTCTGGTTTTTTTTTTTTTTTACTTCACATTTTTTTTTATAAGCAAATAATAAATAATTTAACTCAAATTGCAAACATGATTAAATAATAACTATCTCATTCCAGAAGCAACAGAAACCACCGCCTATGTAGCTACACTACTATAGTTTCAATTCACCAATGATTTTAAATACCACTAACAGATCTAACCATCAAATTATGCATTCGTAAAGCGAATATATTAAATTCAACAATATGAATCACAAAATTAAGTTAAACAGTCAGGGAACTCACCTTGCTAAGATTTCAAGGGGTGAGTCCACGGGAATCGGTGGTGACAGTGCTTCGTCAGGAAGCGGCAGAGATGATCGACAGACATGGAGGAGGCGCCGGCGGCCAGGCGGTGGAGACGGTCCTGTTCGTCGAAGAGAGCATCCGTTATGGAGGTGTTCTTGTGACAGGGTTTCGAATTTTTTTTTTTAGACGAAGAAGAACGCTTCTTGTTGACAGGGTCAGTTTGTGCATTGGTGGATGTGTTTAACTACATCTTCTTGGTATTCTTAGCACACAGAGAGATAGAGAGAGGCGGTAGAGATTATCGTGCTCATTTGGTTAGAGTGTCGTGCTGATAATCGTGCTCAATTGGTTAGAGCGTCGTGCGTGTTATAAAATAAAAGCAGAAATGCAAGAGGGAGGAGAAATGCAAGAGAGAAGACAACAAGAAGTAGAGTAATGATCGATTAATGCGGTGGTTACATAATCATGAATGAGAGATAGTTAGTTACTGCCAACAGTAACGTCATCTATAATTATACTACTACTGCCAACGGTAACGTAACAATAACATGATTTAAGTATGATTTAAGACATCTATATTTTACAACACAGCAAGAAATTTTTAGATTTAATAACAGATATAAAAGGGTAATGGTAATGGTGAAAACCACCACTATTAAATAGATGTGCATACTCAGTTGGTGGTTTTTTTTTAATATTTATCGATGCAAGATAAGGAGATCGGTTATATTTCTTACCTATTTTTGTTAGGGGTAGGATATTGTAACAGTCAATTATTGTTACTACAAATGTTACTACCAATCAATTTCATCGTTGGATCGATTATGTTAATCCAACGGTTATATTTATTTCCATCTTTGTATGGTTATGATTCCCTATATTTAATGTGAAAGCATTAAATATGAGAAATCAAAACTATACAAAAGTAAAAATAAATATAAAGTATTAAATATAGGGAATCATAACCATATAAAGATGGAAATAAATATAACCATTGGATCAACATAATCGATCTAACGATAAAATTGACTGGTAATACATTGGTAGTAACACTAATTGGTTGTTACAATATTCTTCCCCTTTTTTTTATTTCTTTTTGTTATTGTTAGATTAAATATAAATTAACGGTCTCAAATATAATCATTTTATTTTATTTTTCTTCTTTCTCGTTTTTTTTTCAACTAATTACATATAGTTTCTTTTTTTGTATCATTAATTTTATTTTTATAAATAAAAGGACTAAAAGCCCAAGAAAAACCAAAGAAAGGAAAATACAAAAGAAAACTACCCAGGAGTGCCACAACATGGTTCCTTCCTACTGAAGCAAGATCACCCAGATATAAGGGATGAACACCATACAGATGTTAACTAAAAAAACAATGATCAGCTTGCTCAAAAGAATCTAACATAAAGTTAGCTAACCAACCTGCACACGTGTTGCCTTCCCTGAAATTGTGTTGAAAACGAACCTGCAAATTCTTTTCAAGCCACGTCCGTATCCGAGAAACCAAATGCACCTCATAGACTGCTACACCACATTTGGTGAGCACAATAATTGCCATAAGCAGATCACTTTCTAAAATAATTTTCCTATATCCAATGCTCCAAGCCCTCTCCAAACCTCTCAAAATACCCCACAATTCAGCTTTAAAAAAAGAACAATAACCCAACCTAAAAGCAAAACCATCCAACCAAATACCTTGAGAGTTCCTAATTACTCCTCCACAAGCTTCCATGCCAGGATTACCACGGGAAGCTCCATCAGTATTCACCTTCACAAAGCCTTCCTCATGAAAGATCCAAGTTACTGTGAAGTTGCTGATATGAGGACTATATCTATAGGTATTTTGATGTGATACGGCAATATCAATGTCTCTAACAAAGTTTTTAATTGTTTCTACTTTACTCCCAATCGATGGCACCACTTCTCCATGATTGAACATGTTCCTCCAACTCCAAATTTTCCAGCAAGTGACCATAAAAGTAGACAACCACCTATCATGACCACTATCAATGAAATCATCGCTGAAATTGTTTGCAAGCCAATGATCTATTGTAGCATTATAAAAATCAGCACCATGAGAAGATGGAATAATAAAATCCCATACCATTTTAGCCCTGTTGCAATCCCTTAAGGAATAAATAATAGTTTCAAGCTCACCATTACCACATGTACATTTTCCTTCTCCACCATTCCAATCAGACATCTTACTATTCGTTAATAGTCTTTGATGAAGCAACTTCCATATAAGAATTTTAATTCTTTGAGGTCCCTTCCAAGTCCAAAGCCTACTCCAAGTCTTCTTAATGGCATCATCAATGACTTCATTGTTAGAAAGACAATCATATAAAGCACTAATAGAAACATAATGGGAGTTCTGGATCCCCCATTTCTTTTTATCAGGTTCATCTTCAACCATGGGAGGCAAAAAACTTCGGATAATATCAACAATATTCATTGGTAACCAACTATTCAGCTTAGTAAAATCCCACTCACTTGATTGATTTACTACATCAACAACCTTTAAATTTTCGAGCAACTTGTGTCCTCATCTTCAGCAAATTCTTACAATCTAAAGGAACCTGGAAGCCAATTGTCCTTCCAAAATCTAACCTCCTTACCATTGCCAAGTTCCTAGACCATATTGTCTTCCATAACATGCCACATTCTGCACACATTTTTCCACAGACTGGAATCGTAATTTCTTGCAACAAAAAGAGAATTTTTCCTAGTACCAGCCTTGTATTTATCTTGAAGTACTTGCACCCATAGCTAATTTGGCTCTGTATAAATTTTCCATGCATTTTTTGCCAGAAAAGCATCATTCATCTGAGCTAAATGTCTCAACCCCAGGCCACCATGAAGTTTAGGAGATGTGATTGTATTCCAATTAATGGAATGATGTCTACGGGCATTTTCTTTATCTCCCCAAATAAAGTTTCTTTGCAGCTTCTCTATGTTCTCACACACCATTAAAAGAAGTTTACAACTTTGCATCTGATAAGATGGAATTGCAGCCAAAACAGATTGTGAAAGGGTGATCCTTCCCGCTTGTGAAAGGCACTATTGCTCCCAACTACTAAGCTTGCTCTTAACTTTTTCCACCAGCCCTCCATATAAATTCTTAGAGACTCTACCTTGACGCATCATAGCTCCAAGATACCTTCCTACATTATTAGCACGCTGAAATCCACTAATTTGAACAACTCTCTCCATTATCTCCATAGAAGTATTTTTGGAAAAATACACACGTGCTTTTTCTACACTGAGTTTTTGACCAGACATCTCCTCAAAAATCTTTAGGCACTTAAGAAGAATTTGAATTTGATCTTCAGAAGTTTCCATAAACATCATTAGATCATCTGCAAAACCAAGAAGAGATATCTCCGGACCACCTTTTCCAACATACATAGGCTTCCACAATCCCCCATTTACAGCTGCAATAATAATATGGGTCAATTTCTCCATAGCCAGAACAAATAGATATGGTGAAAGAGGGTCCCCCCTGCCTCAAACCTCTTGTAGGAATAAATTCTTCAATTTTACCCCATTCCAAAGTACATTAATACAAGTAGAAGAGATGCACTGTATGATAATGTTGACAAAAGATTCAGGAAGGTGAAGCTCTTATAAAGTTTTGCGCATGAATTGCCAACTCACCCTATCAAGCCTTTACAAGATCAATTTTAATTGCCATATATGCCTTCTATCCTCTCATCTTGCTCATAGAATGAATTAACTCTTGAACAATTGTAATATTATCCTGAATTTGTCTGTTTGGAACGAAACTTACCTTATATGGAGACACCACCTTTTCCATTATATGCTTTAGCTGACACACAATGATTTTAGAAAAGAGCTTGTAGACAACCGAGCATAGGGAAATCAGACGAAATTGAGAAATAAATTCAGGTTTCTTTACCTTTGGAATTAGAACAAGAAGAGTTGAATTGACCTCTGCAATTGAAGATTGGTTGGCCCACATTTTCTTAATAGCAGAGCAAACCTGAGCTTTCACTCTATTCCAATTTCTTGGAAAGAAAATGGCAGGTAACCATAAAAACCAGGGGCTTTATAAGCTCCCATTGAAAAAATATTCTGTTTGATCTCATAGTCATTAGGAGGAATAACCATTCTCTTCAAATCATCTTGTGATAAAACCGGCTACATATTTTCTAAAGTAATCCATCTACAATCAATCACCTCATCCTCAAACAACTTCTTATAAAAATTGCAAACATGAGCTTTTAAATTAGTAGGGTCATCAATCCAACCATTTGTACTATTGCGAAGCCTATTAATCTTGTTATGAGACCTGCGAATGACAGTCTTAAGGTGATAAAACCTTATGTTTTTATCCCCATCAATCAACCACTTGTGCCTAGACTTCTGATACCACATCAACTCCTCTTGATCAAGAGTAATATTTAATTGCCCTTGAAGATAATCCTCAACTTCCTGTAACCTGGGACTGTCCATTTCCTCCCTTTGATCTTGAATGCTAGAAATTTTTTGAGTCAAGTCTCTCTTACAATTATTAATATCACCAAAGATCTCTCTATTCCATTTCTTAGGAGGGAAAATAAGATTCAAAATCATATTATTGACTAAAAGATTAGAAATCAATTGTCATCCATAAAGCTATCAAAACAGGGATGGTCCAACCAAGTGGCCAAAAATCTGAAAGGTCTATTAGTTCAATGTGCCACAGGATTTGAAGTAGACAACAACAGTGGATTATGATTAGACAAAATTCTAAGGAGAATCTTAACATCAGTATCCTCAAAAGAGATTCTCCAATTAACATTGGCACATACTCTATCCAAAGTCTTGAAGACCCTGTCTAAATTATGCCATTTAGGACCCTGCCATATGAATTTAGATCCCAAGCCACCAACTTCCTCAACTCAGCATGTATCTAAGAAATGCTAGAATCTACTGCACTTCGCTAAATCAGGCTTAGATCCCCTTTTCTGCTCACTACTGCACCTTATATCATTGAAGTCACCCCCCAATATCCAAGGTTCATCAATTGATATGCTCAGCTGCATGATTTCCTCCCATATAACGTGTCTAATCTCCTCATTGGGATTTGCATAAACCGCAGTACATAAGAAACTCTTACTATCATCAAGCTCCATCTTCATGTGAATGAATTGAGTAGTACTGCTAATTAGCTGGACTATAACTTTCCTAAAGTCCCAACGAACCCAAATTCCACCTGCAAACCTAATAGCTTCCTCAACAATAACCTTATCAAAATTAATCCTCTTCAAAAGTTTACTACTAATCACACTACTAGTTCTAGTCTCCATAAGAACAACCACACAAACCTTGTTTTTATCCACTATAGTCTTTAGAGTACAACCTAAATTGGACTTAACCGCTCCTCTATAATTCTAGAAAATCAATGACATTAAAACTTCTTAGGGGAAGGAGCAGGTTTAGATTGCACCTGCTGAACTTTTCTCTCTGTACTTGAAACCTGCTGATTCCGAGCCATAGCAACATTATTTCCTTTCCCATCTTGATGCTTTCTTTTGCTAGATGTAGCATCAAGAGGTTTAGGCGCTGGCATCTTTAACTAATCAAGTATCTGATGTCCCTGTTATGGATACTTACTTACTGTTAAAGATGAGCTATTATTTTGGATTGAACAGACCTCTCCTTTTTCACTTCCATAAACTCCTTGATAAACAACTACAATGCCTTCCTTCTGTAAATGTTGTTCATCCACTGCAATATGACTAGGAGGACTCAGGTTTTTATTTTTAACAACCTCATTTGTAACTTCATTTCTATATAACCCTGCACTATCAGTTCCTTTACACTCCTCACTAGAATTTTCATCAATCAACATAAAATTAGAAGTTGTTTCAATAACTTTGATTGAAGACTTATGTAACACCCCGTGTATACCTGGTTTGTTATCATATCATCGTATTAAGCTGCGCTTAATAAAAATGCGAAACTAACTTTTTCTTTTCAATTATGACGTCATTATCATTATCAAGTTAATTACTTAATCCTTTTTCAAAAACAATGCCTGTATGTAAATTGAAAATAGACATCTATCTACACTGAATAACCTCAATATATAAACAAGTGAGTATCTAAGTCACGGAACTACAACACGTAGTCCGGACCATAATCCTGATACAATTATACAACCCAATACTAAAATAAAACAGAGTTAATCAATATGGCATGGACAACCCTCATGCTCACCAAATAAGGCAACAAGCCCAACAGAGTCTCAACAACAACAACAACATGATAATAAATATAAAGCAAGTCAGCATCCAAGCATATCGTCATAAAACATAAATCTCAACTCAGCTCCGGCCTCCTGCCGCCTGAGGTATCAACCCCCGAGTTACCTGAACCTGAAAATGTGCCCCAAATGTGGGGTGAGATCTTTAAAAAGAAATCTCAGTAAGACAAGGGGTCCTCAAGGATCTCTCCACCCCAAGCTCACTTACATGTGCAATATAAGTTCTAAAAGCAGTGAAACAATATAAGTTCCAAAATCAGTACAATGCAGCAGAATAATCATGTCATGTGTGTCAACTATTCTACTGGCCAGAGAAATGCAAGATTTACATACGTCTATTACCTACAATCAGTGCAAGTCACCACTTGCACCCACCCACAGAATCACCCTATGGCATGTCTCCTACGTACACAGGCTTACCGTCTAGGTGGAATAACACATGCATATTATAAGCACTTGCATATAACAGCTCAATAGCATTTCAAAATCATTACATGAAAACACATCATGCAAATAAACCATCCCCTATGGGGTATGGTGGAACCAACAATGGCTAAACCGAGGACATGAAAGCTTACCTTTTAAGCAATCAATCCAAGCCAAGTCCACACAAGCTCAATGTCACCAAACAGCACAATCACAGTCTGTTTATGCAATAATTAATCATCAATAATCATTTCCCATGGTTCCATTAAGTGATTAGGGCTTTGTTGTGCAATCGACAAGTGTACCGATCGGTCCAAGTAATAAAAGGGTAAGTAGAGTATCGTCTCCACGAGGATTGATGCACCGAATTTATTATAACTATTCTTCTCTTGTTGGATTAAAAAAAATGATTTAAGGATAATTGTGGTTTGTGAATAATGGCACTACACTCCTCAGTAAGTGCTACTGTCTCACAATCCTGCAATTTATGCTTTCTAGACAATAAATCTTTCATGAATTTAGCATAGTTAGACATATTAGCTAAAGCTTCAGCAAAAGGAATATTAACATGCAACTTTATAAACATATCTAAGAACCTGGCATATTGTTTCTTTTGTGCTTGTTACTTGAGCTTCATAGGATAAGAAGGTTTCTCAAAACGAGAATAATCCATCAATTTCTTTGGAGCTTCAGCAGGTTTTTCCTTTGCCTCTTCTTTTCCTTTTTCCACAGGCACTTCTTTCTCATTTGCAAGTGTTTCCACCTCTTTTTCGTGCTCAGGTTCGAGAACTTGATCATCAACTTTCTTTTTCTGAGCCGCCTTTGGCTTTTCTTGAGGAGTAATCAAAATTCCGCTTCTTATAACAATTGACTTACAGTCTTCCTTTGGATTAACTATGGTGTTACTTGGGAATTGACATTGATTTCTCCCGGCTAGTTGCTTTAAGAGTTGTCCAATTTGAGTCTCCAAATTTCTGATTGAAGCATCTTGATTTTTGAAGGACGTTCTTGCTTTATGAAAGAATGCACTTGTATCACTCCTGAAGGCATCAATGCCCTGCATGTAATCTGTGGTAGTCTTTGTCAATTGCATTAATGCTTTTTCCAATCAGAAGTCTGGCTCTGCAGAATTGGTGGAGGTTACAAATAGTTGTTGGCTTTGTAATCCAAGCCGCCACCTTGAGCTCTCCTTTGAAAATTGCTCCCTTGAGCATTATTCTGATTCCTTTGAAAATTTTGGGTATTCTGTGGTGGCCTTGGATCATACCAAACTCCATTGACTTGAAATGGTTCTGCTCCCATGAGTTTTGGGCACTCATTAGTCTCATGCTCCCATTTTCAGTACTCACAGTTAACTGAATTAACTTGAGCTGTTGAGACTTGCATCTTATCTAGCTTGGCATTCATATTGGCTAGCTGTTAAGAAATCACCTTCTGCTCAGCTAATGACGCATCATTGTTCTCCAGTTGTAGAAGTCCTTTCTTTTGCTGAACAGGTTGGACTGCCATAGATGCATGATGTGACTCTGACAGATGTAGTTTTCTAAGCTGAAAATGATAAGAATTAAGTCATAAAAGAGCAGTTTATATACATATTTGCTTACTATATTGACTTTTTCATTTCAATGATATTTCTCACCTATTTGTTATGATTAAATAGGTAAAAGAAGTGAAAAATTCCAAAGAAGTGGCGCAACTTAGCGCCACACTGGCCCAAGTTAGCGTCGCGTGCATAGGCCAAATACCAGAGAAACGGCGAGGTTTTGTGCTGCAATGGCGCGATTTTGCGCCGTATTGATGCTCCTGAGATGCATCAAAGTTCGCTAGGCCATTTTTCCAGAGATCTGGCGCAGTCTTGCGCCACAATGGCGTGGACCCGCGCCAGTTTGCGGGAATTGCAGTACCGTGTTTTTAAAAGGGCAGTTTCGGGAGAATAAAAGGATGGCTATTTAAAGGCTGTTTTTGACAGAACGATACGATTCCATGCCTGGAAAGAGATCAGCCGTCGCGCTCGGAGAGGGATTCCGGTGGAGATTTTGTTCATCTTGTTCTTCCAATTCCATTTATCAGTTTATGTTGAATATTGATATTTCAGCCATGATCATGGTTGGCTAGGTTCTTTTTATTGTAGTTAGGGTCACGAACCTTATGTGAACCCTTGTTACAACAGATTGGTTTATAATTATTCGTTTATATAATTATCTTTATCTCTACCCTGTGCGTAATTTCTGTCTTCGTTGTTAGAACTGATCAATCTAATAGTTGATGATAGTTTGAGGGTTAGAACCCTAGATAGGAATATTGGGGTTTTGATCTTGAAAGGGGGTAGGATAACAATGTATATGCATGCTAGGAATATATGTTTTTTTGATTGTAGATGCTTAAATTATTGGGTTCATTGCTTAATGCCATGAGGAACATTGCAAGAAATTAGGGTTCCAATTGGGGTTAAAGGGTTAATCTTGCAAGGAATTGAGGGTTAACTACTTAATATTTTTAGATAATAATTTATCTGAGTAATTATATAAATGAGTATTGTAAATCAATCCAAATTAAGAAGCGGGAATCATTTGGTGAGTGCTGTAACATCCTAGGTGCTGACGAGGGCGGAGAGTGATCGCCGGTGCGAAAAGGCATGGACAAGGAGCAGCTCCTGGCAGGCTTCTAGCGACGGGGGTACATGAATGAATCGAATCAACACCCGAAAAAGAGGGATTCCAGAGACTGTGCTGGTATGGGACGGTACAGTTGGGAATAACTTATAAGAATTAATTGGTACTACCTATACTAACAAGATGCATCTACTTTTCGGTAGCCCAGAATGGAAGAACTCCATAGTTAAGCGTGCTTGACTTGGGGCAATTCTGGGATGGGTGACCTCTTGGGAAGTTTTCCCGGGAAGTGTGTGAGTGAGGAAAAAACACACTTAAAAGTCTCGTGTTAGTATGTGAGAATAGTCATTGATTCTTGAAGCGGCCGAGCGTTACAAGTGGTATCAGAGCAGTGCCTCTCTTCCAGTACGGTGTGGTTCGAGGACGAACCAGGCGGAAGCTGGTGGGCATATAACATCCCGGGTGTTGACGAGGGAGGAGAGTGATCGCCGGTGCGAAAGGGCATGGACAAGGAGCGGCTCCTTGCAGGTTTCCAGCGACGGGGGTACATGAATGAATCGAGTCAACACCCGAAAGAGAGGGATTCTAGAGACTGTGCTGGTATGGGACGATACAGTTGGGAATAGCTTATAAGAATTAATTGGTACTACCTATACTAACAAGATGCATCTACTTTTCGGTAGCCCGGAATGGAAGAACTCCAAGTGGTATCAGAGCAGGGCATCTCTTCCAGTACGGTGTGGTTCGAGGATGAACTAGGCGGAAACTGGTGGGCATGTAACATCTCGGGCGCTAACGAGGACGGAGAATGATCGCTGGTGCGAAAGGGCATGGACAAAGAGCGGCTCCTGGCAGGCTTCCAGCGCCGGGGGTACATGAATGAATCGAATCAACACCCGAAAGAGAGGGATTCCAGAGACTGTGCTGGTATGGGACAGTACAATTGAGAATAGTTTATAAGAATTAATTGGTACTACCTATACTAACAAGATGCATCTACTTTTCGGTAGCCCGGAATGGAAGAACTCCATAGTTAAGCGTGCTTGACTTGGGGCAATTCTGGGATGGGTGACCTCCTGGAAAGTTTTCCCGGGAAGTGTGCGAGTGAGGAAAAAACACACTTAAAAGTCTCGTGTTGGTATGTGAGGATAGTCATTTATTCTTGAAGCGGCCGAGCGTTACAAGTGCACTCTAGCTACAATGTTTTCTCATACTTTTACAAATCAATCCTTATTTTTATTTTTATTATTCATCACAAAAATTCCAAAAATACGTTCTTGCTTTTATTTCTATTTTTAATCACATCAACAATATTTGTCACACCTATTTGAACTTTTCCCATCTTAAAAGGAACATTTATTTGATATTTGATCTCAATCCCTGTGGAGACGATACTTTTCTTATCACTGTATTACTTGTGTGATCGGTACATTTGCCGGTGAGCATCAAGTTTGTGGTGCCGTTGCTGGGGAATGGCGTTTCTTATATCATATAATCTTGATCTTTAAGATTGGATTTTGTGAATACTTTTATTTTATTTTATTTTTATTTTTATTTGAAAAGTGCTACTAATCTCTTTTCTGAGTTGTATGCGAGGCAAAACTGCAGAATTCCCATTTGATTCTGAGATTACAAAGAATGAAAAGAGAAATAGAAAACTCGCTCGGAAGAAGCTTGCATTCAACGAGTTAAAGACTCTTCCTGAAGAACCACAAATCATGGCCGAAAATAATGATGCAGACAATCCATTCATGGATATTGTCCTTACTCCAGCATTTAACAGGCCTAACTCGAGCATTGTTCAGCCTATTATTGCTAACAACACTTGGGAGCTCAAGTCTTCTAACATTCAATTGGTGGAGAGAGCTCAGTTTGGAGGAGAGAAGAATGAAGATCCTCACAGATTCATAGATAGATTCCTGATGATCTGTGATTCAACCAAACATCCTCAAGTGTCCAATGATGCAATCCAGTTGCGATTGTTTCCCTTTGCTGTTAAGGGAAAGGCTCTTAGTTGGTTGGAAAGACATCCTGCACTCAGCATTCCTACATGGGTTGATTTATCTCAGACGTTCTTTGCTGAGTTCTTCTCGATGGAGAGATTCAATCAGATGGTGAATGATATCACCAATTTCACTCAATCAGAGGGTGAATCTATGTGTGCAGCATGGAACAGATTCAAGGATTTAATGAGGAGGTGTCCTCATTATAACTTGTCTGCTGGTAATCAAGTGAAAATCTTCTTTAATGGCTGTAAACCTGAGGTTCAGATGGTGTTGAATGGTGCAACATGTGGCACTATTAAATCGTTGAGGGCAAATGAGACTCTTGAGCTGATTGAAAGAATGGCTGCAAATGAAAATGAAGGTTTGTCATCCAAGCCTAAGAGAGGTATCCTTCAGCTGGAAGGTAATGATGTGGTGCTAGCTGAAAACAAATTATTATCTCAGCAAATAGCAAACTTGACTTCAAGGCTTGACAAGATGCAACTTTCTAGTATTCAGGCTCAAGCTGCTGCTGTTGTATATGAATATTGCAAGGACAATCATAAGTCTAATGAATGTCCTTCTTTGATGGCTTCTGATTCTCCGCAACAAATGCAAGTGAATGGCATCTGGTATGATCAGAGACCTCAACAACAAAATGTTCAACGAGGTCAGAATTTTTCTGCTGGAGGTAGTAATTATCAACGGAGGATTCAAGGCACTGGTCTTGATTTCGCATCAAACAACTATCTGCAGCCTCCACCAATCCAAACCAAGGAACCTTCTGATTTGGAGAGGTTAGTTGGACAAATGGCTCAACATTCCGACGCCTTCATGGAAGAGACTAGGGCCAATACCAAAAATACAAATGCATATATCAGAAATTTGGAGAATCAGATTGGCCAACTGGCTAAGCAAATTGCTGATAGAACTCCAGGTACCTTCCTTAGTAATACAATTACTAATCCAAAAGAAGATTGTATGGCTATCATAACTCGAAGTGGTAAAGTGGTGGCAGCTCCAGAAAGGCCAAACATAAATGTAGGAGCTGAAGAGAAGTTTAAGGAGGTTAAGGAGCCAGAAAAAGAATTGGTAATTCCTTCTACTGTTGAGAAGCCTCTTCAGAAAGGTGAAGAAGAAGAGAAATCGTTTGTTGCTGAAAAGAAGAAATTTGTGTTGAGTCCTGAATATGTGAGAGCCATGGCACCTTATCCTGAAAGATTCAAGAAAGATGCTCAGAAGCATCAATATGCCAGATTTCTTGATATCTTCAAAAAGTTGCATGTTAATATACCCTTTCCTGAAGCCTTGGCTAATATGCCTAATTATGCCAAGTTTATGAAGGACCTTTTGTCAAGAAAACACAAGTTACAAGAATGCCAAACAGTGACACTCACTGAGGAGTGTAGTGCGATAATATAGAAGAAGTTTCCTCCTAAGCGTCATGATCCAGGGAGTTTTAATATTCCTATTGCCATTGGTAACACAAATGTTGGCAAAGCTTTGTGTGATCTTGGGGAAAGTATAAATTTGAGGCCTTTGTCAGTGTATAAATCTTTGGGGATATCTGACCTCAAACCTACTATGGTTTCCTTGCAACTTGCTGACAAATCTTTAAGGAAACCCAGTGGTATAATTGAAGATGTCCTTGTGAAAGTGGACAAGTTCATCTTTCCAGCAGATTTTGTAGTGTTGGACATGGAAGGGGGAACTGAAATGCCTCTTTTGCTGGGTAGACCTTTCTTGGCCACTGCTCGGGCCATGATTGATGTTGAAAATGGAAAGCTTGAGTTAAGGATGAATGATGAGACCATTACCATCAACGTCTTTGATTCTATGAAACAATCTTCTGACAAAGGCGATTGTTTTAGTCTTGATGTTCTAGAGCAAGCAGTGAAAGAAGAAATAACTTCTAGTCAAGAGCTTGATGAAGAACTTGAAGTGCGTGATATTGTTCCTTTGAAGGAAGAAAAGAATATGGCGTTGGAGGTTCTTGAAAAAAAGACGATGACAAAGACGATGGTGCCCCTAAAGTGGAGTTGAAGGAGCTTCCTGAAACTCTTAAATACACATTCTTGGGTGATGAGGAGACTTACCCTGTTATCATTAATAAGGGATCGTCTTTTGAGCAAGAAAGAAGGTTGATTGAAGTGCTGAAGGAACATAAGACTGCCATAGGGTGGTCTATCTCTGATTTGGAAGGTATAGATCCTTCTTTCTGTACCCACAAAATTGACATGGAGGATGATGTCAAACATGTGAGGAAACCTCAAAGGAGGCGTAATCCTACAATGAAGAAGGTAATGAGAAAGGAAGTGGTGAAACTCTTTGATACCGGTTGGAGGATGTGTGCGGGTTACCGGAGGTTGAAGGCCGCCAAAAGGAGAATTTGTGAAAAGAGACACCGAGACTCTATCTCTCAGAGAAAACAATACTTCAAAGAGTTCTTCACATGGCTTCATGGTTGGAATCAAATCTAGGAATGGTGGTCTCATGCACCGATGCATCCAGTACCACCAGATCCTCCATTTGCTGAGTTATCCCATGCTGCTGAGGGGGATAACATGGAGGATTGATTATATCTCCTTGCTGTCGGAGATTTCTTATATATTATTTTAGTTTATGTTTTTGATACTTTTGCTGTTTTATTATGACCATAGATTGATGTTAGGGTCATTTAGCTGATTTGAGTTGGTATATTTCCCAAACACTCTGATGTTTTATTGTGCGCATTATAGTTTATCCTATATGCTGTTGTTTGTTCCATGGTGCAGGTTTTTCATCCATCTTTTGGTTTGACTATTGCTGGGGACAACAATTCTTTAAATCTGGGAATGGTAGGCTTTCAGAAAGCACCTTGGAACTGCACTTCTTCTATCAGGGGAGATATTCTAAACTCTTTTAAATTTTTTCTATTTTTAGTTAGTTATTTTGTGTTATTTTTTTAAAAAAAATAAAAAAAAAATTCTCAGGTTTAAATGTGCCTATCCAGTTAATGTGCTTGAGTGAATTTCAAGAAGTATGTTGTATGACATTTTGGCATAACATTGCATAGGTATAATTGGATTACATATTGCTTGTTTGTCTGAACTGATGTTGTGAAATTCTGATAATGTCTGAGGTTAATTTTCTTGAGTCTATATTGATACCATAGCTGTGAGGTCTTAGCTTAAACACTAAATTTTCTTGTTGAGAGACCTCACTGTTGTAACACTCTAGAACTTGATCTGTTTCTCTGTAATGCATGCATTGGTTGAGATGATAAAGACATTTTGTTCTTACTAGCCTATGGCCAAAATAGCCCACCTGTATGAAATTTTTCCATTGCTAGCCCCTTGAGCCTGAACTTATTTTGTTGATAAATAACCTGTGGCCTGATTGATGACTTAGATTATATCCAGGTGACTTACCTTGATTGAGATTGAATTACTGTTGTGTTGAAAATAAACAAAGAAATCGAGGTAAGCTCCACAAAAGTTAAGTGATTAGGGGATGCATAGTTCATTTGTACCCTTATAAAAAAAAGAAAGATAAATATTCATAAAAGGTGGCTGAAAGGAATTAATTCCCGAAATTCTGTGGGAATGTTAGTGGAGCAAAACCAGTGAGTTGAATGTGCTAAATTGAAAGAGTATCAGTTTTTCAATCTCATTGTTGTTGAGCTACTATCCATATATTCCTACCCTTTTAACCCGGCCAAGTTATAACATGTGAAGTCCTTTTGATCAACTGGTGCATGTGTTTGATTCTTCATTTTTAAGAATTTTTGAGAATATGATCAAGCCTATGGCAGTGTTATAGCTGTGATTGATTGAGTGCTCATGATACCCTTAAACACTGAGTGTTGAGTGGACATTATTTATCTGTGTGAGGGGTAATCAATGTAGACTTGTATCTTTAGAAAGCTGATGATATTTTTGGAAGAATATGACATTGGGTCAGTCATGCATAGCATATTGTGTCTGAAAGTGTCTATGTTTTGTTATGTTGGACAAATTGATTATTTCCTGGATTGAGTCTTTTACATTGCTGGGGACAGCAATGTTTAAATCTGGGAATGGTTTGATGTGCCTCTGGCAGATGTAGTTTTCTAAGCTGAAAATGATATGGATTAAGTCATAAAAGAGCAGTTTATATACATATTTGCTTATTATATTGACTTTTCCATTTCTATGATATTTCTCACCTATTTGTTATGATTATATAGGTAAAAGAAGTGAAAAATTCCAGAGAAGTGGCGCAACTTAGCGCCACACTTGCACAAGTTAGCGCTGCGTGCACAGGCCAAATACCAGAGAAACGACGCGGTTTTGCGCCGCATTGATGCTCCTGAGATGCATCAAAATTCGCTAGGCCATTTTTCCAGAGATCTGGCGCGGTCTTGCGCCACAATGGCGCGGACCCGCACCAGTTTGCGGGAATTGCAGTACCGTGTTTTTAAAAGGGAAGTTTCGGGAGAATAAAATGATGGCTATTTGAAGGCTGTTTTTGACAGAACGATACAATTCCATGCCTGGAAAGAGATCAGCCGTCGCGCTCGGAGAGGGATTCCGGTGGAGATTTTGTTCATCTTGTTCTTCCATTTCCATTTATCAGTTTATGTTGAATACTGATATTTCCGCCATGATCATGGTTGGCTAGGTTCTTTTTATTGTAGTTAGGGTCACGAACCCTATGGAACCCTTGTTACAACAGATTGGTTTATAATTATTCGTTTATATAATTATCTTTATCTCTACCCTGTGCGTAATTTCTGTCTTCGTTGTTATAACTAATCAATCTAATAGTTGATGATAGTTTGAGGGTTAGAACCCTAGATAGGAATATTGGGGTTTTGATCTTGAAAGGGGGTAGGATAACAATTTATATGCATGCTAGGAATAGATGTATATTTGATTGTAGATGCTTAAATTACTGGGTTCATTGCTTAATGCCATGAGGAACATTGCAAGGAATTGGGGTTCCAATTGGGGTTAAAGGGTTAATCTTGCAAGGAATTGAGGGTTAACTACCGAATATTTTTAGATAATTATTTATCTGAGTAATTATATAAATGAGTATTGTAAATCAATCCAAAGTAAGAAGCGGGAATCATTTGGTGAGTGCACTCTAGCTACAATGCTTTCTCATACTTTTACAAATCAATCCTTATTTTTATTTTTATTATTCATCACAAATATTCCAAAATTACGTTCTTGCTTTTATTTCTTATTTTTAATCAAATCAACAATATTTGTCACACTTATTTGAACTTTTCTCATCTTAAAAGGAACAATTATTGAATATTTGATCCCAATCCTTGTGGAGACAATACTTTTCTTATCACTGTATTACTTGTGCGATCGGTACACTTGCCGGTGAGCATCAATGCATTCTCATTCCTTGCCATAAAATCAATCAACTCTAAGGTTTGAGTTGTTGTCTTCTTTCCTATGGTTCCACCAGCTGCACCATTAACAATCATTCTGGAGTCTGGTGTCATTCCATTATAGAAGACTCTGACCTTCTTTGTGTCTGGCAAGTCATATTGAGGGTACTTTCGGATTAGTTCCTGAAATCTGGTCCAGGCTGCACACAAGTTTTCTCCCGATTGTTGAGTGAAGTTGGTAATTTCATTTACCAACTTGTTTTACTTTTCCATAGAAAAGTGTTCAGCAAAGAATTTAGCTGCCAACTCATCCCATGTTCTAATGATGTTGGGAGCTTGTCGATCCAACCATCTGAGAGTTTTCCCGGTCACAGCAAACGGGAACAACCGGAGTCTGATTGCATCATCTGATACTACATGGTGCTTGGTTGTATCACATATTCTCAAAAATCTGTCCATGAAGTCATGGGGATCTTCATAGTCCTCCCCACCAAACTGAGTTTTCACCACCAATGTGATCAATGATGGATGGATGTAATAGTTGTTGGCATCAATCGGTGGCCTGACAATGATGGAATTTGGCCTTGTAAACAATGGAGCCAAGATTGACTCCATCAACTCTTCTTTCGGTGGTGGATTGGCTTCTGCCATCTCTGATTCTACCTCAGAAGGTGAAGTAGAAACTTTCGCTTGCTTCTTCTGCTTGGTAAGTTGTCTTATCCTTCTTGCAGTTCTTTCTATCTCTGGATCGTAGATCAAAGTTTCAGGATCAACTGTACCACACATAAACTAAAGCAAACAGATTAGTAACACAAAATCCAATCAAGAAAATCAAAAGTTATAAATAAACTTGGCGTATTCAATCCCCGGCAACGGCGCCAAAAACTTGTTGCGCAATCGGCAAGTGTACCGATCGTTCCAAGTAATAAAAGGGTAAGGAGAGTATCGTCTCCACGAGGATTGAGGCACCGAATTTATTATAACTATTCCTCTCTTGTTGGATTAATAAAAATGATTTAAGGAAAATTGTGGTTTGCGAAATATTGAGAACAATTCAAGAAAATGTAAATAATTCAAAGGTTCTTTTAGAAACTCAATAATAAAAGATTAAAGGTTGACAAAATATATGAGAAAATATTGCGGTAAAGAGACGCCAACACCTTTATGATCCCCACCTTGCAACTTGGATTTCATTTACTTTTACCTATTCAAATGATCAAACAATTCATCATCTTTTATATGATTAGTTAAACCCTAATTCCGTAGTGACTTTAACCTTATTAACTCTATTAGAATCCTAATCCCTTAGAAATTCCCTTTCAACTTAAACATTAGAATCAATGAATCTTTAATATTTGCAGTTCATATAGCCTATCCCTAGTGCATACATGAACAGTTATCTTACCCTTTGTCAGAAATTAGAATTCCAATATCCCTATTGAAAACCCTAACCCTCGCAATCCTAATAGATTGATCGGTTCCAAAAGAATTATGGAATGGAGAGCAAGGCAAAATAAATTCAATTTAAATAGATAAGCATAAATTCAACCAAACTACAAGGGGTTCACATCAAGGGTTGTGACCCTTACCACAATAATTAAAAACTAGCCAGACATATTCATGTATGACAAAATCAATATAAAATAAAATAAATTCAGAACCTAGAGAAGAGAAAGAAGATGAAGATCTTCCATCTTGATCGTTCGAATCTCTGAAACTCCAAGAAGCTCCCAAGAATTCTCACTCTTTTTGTTGTCTTTCTTTTCCTTCTTGTCAAAAGGTTTTTCCTTCCTCTGTTTCTGATCCTTTTATTCGGTTTTGGGAAAACCTACTTTCAATTGCCCTCCAATTGCGCCTCCTTTTTGAGTAATTCACATCAGATTAAAATTAAAAAGTATCGCCCACGCAATTTGTACCAGCACCCTCGCAAATTGCACGGGAAAACAGAGCTGAAACTGCCAAATGGCGCGATTTGCGCGACACTCCGCGCAAATTGCGCCACCTTCACGCAAAGTGCGCCACTAACCGCCCAAATTGCGCTAGGAAACAGAAGTGATTTGGACCAAATGGCGCGATTTGCGCCACTCTCAGCGCAAATCGCGTGGAGATACATAATCTTCAGGCTGAAATGGCGCGATTTGAGCCATGCTCCGCACAAAACGCGCTGGCTGGAAAACTGCAACTTCTCTCATTCACTTCATTTTTGGTGTTTCCTAGTATTGAAATGCATAAATTGAGTGAGAGAATGATTGAGAAAGAATAATCAATATTTCTTGCATTTGTGACTTATTTTCACACATTTATGATTACTTCCTTGCTTCTTTTAACTTAAAAAGCAACATATGCTGGACGCATATCAGGCTTTCCAACTCATCTTAAGTGATTTAAGACTAAATCTGCAGAAGGTATTCGAATACTCCTCGATGAGTATTCGAATACTCCATGTCTCTAGAAAGTATCCGAATACTTTCACTTAAGTATCCGAATACCACAAGGTATCCGAATACTTTTCACCCAGTATCTGAATACCACAAGGTATTCGAATACATTACCTTCAGGATCCGAATACTATCCAGTATTCGAATACTTCTTCACAGGTATCCGAATACTTTTCTTCCCAGAAAAGTATCCCAATACTCCTTCAAGGAGTATTCGACTACCTTTTGATAAGTGTTCGAATACTACTCGAAAAGTATTCGAATACTCATCAGAAAGAATGCAGAAACTCGAGTTGTCATCTGCATAATTCCATTTTTAAGTGTCCAAACGTGATTTGGAGTCCAAAGACTCCGTAAACAGATGTTCATTAACATGTTTTAGACTCAGAATCTCAATCCTTAACTGAAATGATCAAAGTTTCCCTTTTTAATGAATTACACAAGCTTAAATCATGAAAATACCAAAATAGGTGATCATGGTATACCTCAAGTGTCTTAAACTCTGAAAAAGAGGGTGACTTGGAGTTTCTAACACAGCTCCAAAGTTCTGACTTTGCAAGGGCACGAAAATGCACCACAAGCTTGGACCTTTCATCATCAAAATGGCTTCTTGAAGCCTCCAATGGTATGAACAAGGCTCTCACAACAAGTACCCACAACACAGCCCCAAAAACCACTAAACAACAGCTTAAACCTCAGAAATGAAATACCTCACCCACTCACAATGCCAACTATTCAATGTTTGCAAGGTTAGAGGTAAATAATCTCTCATAAAAGTGATGTCTTGAGGGATTTTGTGAAGAAAAGGAAATGGCTTTGTGAAGAAGAAGGGAGGCAGCAGCTCAGCACACAAAACCCACGCAGGAAATGACTGAGTATCAGCCTAGGGTTGTGTGCAAGTGGCTATTTATAGTCCATTTAAGTTTAATCACACAGTATTAGCACTAATAGCTACGCTAAACATATTAATCTCAAACTTGGGATTCTGAACCTAGCCATTTTTTCTAGGATTTATCATATTTTTATTTTATTTTTCGCAGTGGTACGCGCTTTTACGAAGCCGATATCAGTCCTGACGCCTATTCTCATTATTTTGACTTGAAACTTGTTATGCTAGTCCTATATATTATTCTAGTGACATATACACACTTTTCATAATTTTCCAGGATACTTCATCGATACGCATTTATACCGTGAGACATAATCGGTATCTGCACTTTTCGTCAGAAAAGCGACTTTCAATATTATTAATCACTTACCATAATTATTTAAGCCTTCTCATAATTATTAGGGACAATTATGAAATTTTCTCATTAATCTCATAATTAATTAATTAAATTCCTAAATTAACGGTGCGGGTCCTTACAACTTACCTCTACGCCGGTTACCCTTGATACTTTTGGTTTCCTGCTCTTTGCCAATTTGTAACTTCCTCTCATTGATATCGTTACCTTCAGATTCCTCAATTTGATATAAAGCATTGAACCTAGAATCCACATTTTCTCCCTTCTCAAATAGTTCAAAACTGACATACCTTCTTTCTTCTCCACTTGATTTGAAACGCTCCTATTGAATCTCCTCTGCTTAGTTAGCAGCATCCAGGGCCCAAATCTCTCATCATTTTTGTTAGGAGGAGTACTCGACCGATTAATTGGTATTCCTTCTTCTACTTTCTTCGAATGTACATCCTCAGATTGGGAATCCACCATGACAGCTTTCAAGGGACAATTATCTGTTCGATGTCCATATTTTTCACATCCATAACAATCAATATGTAATCCCTCATATTCAACGTTCTTTAATTTCCCCTCAATTTTATACTCACCCTGCAATGGTTTGCTTAAATCCAACTCAACACATATTCTAGCAAATTTACCTCTCGTTAGGCAAGTAGTCGCAACATCCATTTTTATGAATTTGCCAAGCCAATTTCCAACCTCCTTGATCAGCTCAGTGTTCACATATTCCACTGGAAAACTAGGAAGCCGAACCCATGCCATAATTCGGCTAATTGAAGCAAAAAACGGTTGAAAATCAAGCTCCCAGGACCTGATAGCTAAATAGTAATCAAATAAAACCTAAGGCCCTGCATTGAGAGCAAAGTTCAGATCTTTTTTCTCCGAGAACCTCACTAAGAAGAAACCATTCTCTACGTCAGTGACAAAAATTTGTTCCTCCCTTGCCCACATATTTTTTAGCCTTTTCTTCATGACAGGAAGCGCTAGCTTCCTCCCTAATAATTTCACATAAATCGCCTTCTTCCATGGTCTCCATGCACGCTTCTTAAAGGCATATGACAATCTGAAATTAGTTCTACCATCTTCATCTATTTGACAGAGGACCTCTGAGGGTTTCGATGCTACAATTAAGCCCGCTTGAGTTTCCTGAAGATCTTCCTCCTCGTCTTCTGATACTTCTTCCTCGTAATCTTCTTGCATCTCCCATTCTCTGTTATGTCTCATTAACATTTCTTTAAAGACGTCCTTTCTTCCATCCATGCTTCTTCTCTGGGAACCATGGTCAGATCATGATTAAAATCAGCATCTCCTCCTTTGTACTTTTTGTACTCCTCTTAAGATTGTTTGCTTCCTCTGAAGAAAGCTCTGTCGAGATCTCTGGTAAGGTTGCAGCGCTAGGGTTTGCCATCACAACCGATACTAAAGATAGAAAGATTAAGTACGTAAACAATATAATCATCCCTCATATGAGAAAACTGATATTCAATAATTTAAATCTTATATCTCACAGCACCAATATTATCAACACCAAATAGATGCGAATTTTTTTCCCAATTTTTTTTAGAGATAAGATATTATTACTTTTTTTTTGTGCTTACTTCTTATCCACTTTTTTCTATCATCTTTATATCGAAATCTTAATTAACAAAGGAGGAGAAAAAAAGGATGAAGATATTATATTTTAGCCGTGCTAGAGAGAAATAGATTAAAAAAAAATAGACATTATTATTCTTTTTTATACTTTTTATAAAACAAGTTTGAAAAATATATAAATATATGTCAACTTGTTGACCCGATTATGCTGCATACTAACTTTGTAATAAAAGAACTAATTAACTATAAGTGTTGATAAATTTGGACCTGCCGGTCGGATGAATATTTTTGTTTTTTTTAAAATTTCTCATTTATATGAGAAAAAAATATTTTTGTTTCAATTATAAAAAGTTTAAGTCATGTAGAGAAAATTTTTATCTTCTTAGTTTAAATGAAAGCGGATAAATCTTTTTTTTTTCTCACGGCACTACAGGAAAAAAATGATTTTTATTATAAAAAATAATTTTGACACAAAACACATAAACCCTAAAAACGAAACACACAAAACACATAAACTACTAGGTTTGGTGTAATGCTCAGTGATTTGAGTCGTTTGTATTAGATTATGTGTTTAATTCTCGTCAATGTATAAAAAAAAAAACACACACACATAAAACGTAGATTTCAAAAGTATAAGGGAAAAATTCATAAATCCCATGTAATTTAATTTTTTATCGCTTATAACCCTGTTTTTTTTTTATCAATTATTCCCGTGGTTTTTTTTCCATTCAAGTCCGCTTTTAACATTATTGGAAATTTAATTAATTTGTTTATTTTACCTTAAAACAAAAGAAAAGACACATTAACAGATTGTTATAAATAGGGACTATCATAACTCCATGCATTCATGCAAATTCTCATCCTTTGATCGAACGTGGATCTGCAAAATTAAGCTTAAAATTAATCATAAGATTAATTATCGACATGACATTACATTTGATTGATGCATTTAATATTCAAATAAAGCCGTAGTTCTGTATCCCAATGACTTTGTGAATTAATTGCATTTTGATTGACTTCTAAACAAGCTAGGATTACAACTTATAAGTGCTGCAGAAAACTGTTGAGGGCCGGGCCAGTAGCACAGCCATCATGAGCTGAGAGTGCAAGCACTGCCAGATACTTGACCCTCTTCTCCACAACTACATCAGCATTGCACTAGTAGCTTTTAGGTAGAACCTGTAAAATTTTAAAAAGTTGTGTACAATATAGCTGAAAAAAGTGAGTAGAATCCTATCTTTCTTGTCATGCTCCAGTGACAATTTAAAACTTAATTAGTGCCATGTGAAGCTACAATTACAAAATTTTATTATAATTTTTAAATTATGCACACTTGTTAAGGCAAAATAGTCCCTTATTGCATAAATAAAAGTACGGGGAATGATCCGTTTATAAATTTTTGCAAATTACATTATGTACTCCTGGGAGAACATTATATAACGTAGTGTTCTCTCGGGAGTACATAGTGTAGTTTGTAAACAAAAAATTTATAAATATAACCCTCCCCTAAAAGCATAAGGGCAGTAGCCTCACTCATTTAGGGTGCGCATGACAACCTTTCCGGAATCAAATTTTTTTTTTTTTTTAATTTCTCTTCCCAGGAACAGAAATGGATAGAAAACTCGTTTGGTAAAACCGATTTAATCACTTTTTTTGTTCCCAGGCACAAAATGAGAAACACTTATCTCTCTTAATCACTCTCCATCTCTACCATCATCACCACCACCACCATTATCCCAACACGACCACCGCCACCATCGTCGTCGCCGTCGTCGTACCACCAGTGATGTCGTGACCACCCTCCACCACCACGATGCCACTGCGACCATCACCGCTACCTCCACCCATCACTACCACCATGCCACCATCACCACCACAACAACTACCACCGCTGCAACCACTATCAACATCACCGTCACTACCGCCATCAACCACCACCACCATCATTGCAACCACTGCCGCCACTGCCACCATCGCCATCACCACGCCACTGCCACCACTACCACAACCACAACGCCACCGCTACCATTACCACCACTGTCACCAACCACCACTATGATTGATGCAGCCACAACCGACACTGCTGCCGCCACCAATCACCACCACCACCGTCATAGCCACTACTGTCACCACCACCACCATTACACCACCACCACTGTCACCTACCACCACCGCCATCGCCATCACCGCAGCCATTGCCACCACCTCCATGATGACATCACAACCACAACCACCACTACCATTGTCGCCGCCACCAACCACCATCCCTACCACCATTGTCACAGCCACTGCCGTCACCTGCACCACAACCATCCCCACCACTACCACCGCCACCTCCACCACCACCATGCCACCCCCCCGCCACGCAATTCTCATTCTCGAAATAAAAGTAGAACATGTTATCAAACACATTTTTTCTCAGAAACTGTTCCAAGAAACAGAAATAGAAAAGAATTGTTTCTTTTCAGAAATAGTGCTAGGGAATAGAATGGTTGTCATGCACACCTTTACAGACTCATCTTTTGTCAGTTTCTTTACCTGCAGCTCCTTCTCCTTACTTAGCATATTTTCATTTAACCCATTGTTCCAAACATAAAATAAGTCTAAAATAGACAAATTTGTTTAATTTCTAACAAAGTTAAAGATGAAATTGGATCGAAAAAAATTAGATAACTAATTGATAAAAAAAAAACACAGTGATATAAACGATAAAAGAGTAAACACCCACACACAAGGTTTTATGAACTTTTGTCAAAGTTTAATGTCGTGGTTTAATATTTGATTGGGCTTTTGTGTTTGACTAAGAAGAATGAGGCCTACGGTGATGCTTAGGATTCTGAACTAGCAGTTTCTCAGAATCTTCGGCAACGCTGCTAACGCCGTCGTTAAGAAGCCGCCACTGTCATCGCCACCGCCGCTGCTCTGGTGTCTCAAAAACCGACGTTCGTGGATGCGTTCCTATACAAGATGAAGAAGAATTGAAATCTTCTTAACAACAAGTTGATTTGGTCACGAAGATCGACCATCTTGCCAGAATTTGTTGATTCGATGGTGAAGATTTACAACGGGAAAACCGTTGTTCATTGTAAGATCACTAAGGGAAAATGGGTCATAAATTTGGAGAGTTTGCCCTTACCAGAAAACGCAAAACCAGAGAACAATCTAATATGAAAAATGTTAAACAACTTAAGAAAAAAAGTGGTTTTTTTTAATTTCATGGATATTTTATTTCCTGATGTTATTTAGATCAATATGGTTGTTTCTTACTTCTTCTTCTTCTTTTTTTTAGGTAGAGAATACTGCTTCTATTCTATCTTAGGTGTTTAACTTGTATTGGCAACAAGGATTTCATAAAATTTGATAATGATTGTTGTTGAAATAGTTATAGATGATAGATCAATTTATGAATCCTTTATGGCTTCAAATCTATCTTAGGTTGACTATTTGAACTTTTTATTTCCCCTTATAATTTAAGCTTAAGCCATAGATGATGGATAAATTTATGCTTATGAGGACTTGAATTTTATGAAATACCTGTTTATGCTGAATGTCATCATCATTTTGCTGCGTGCTTATATGGGCAAGAACATGTTTTTTTGGGTTGGTGGTTTTCTTTGTGTTAGAAATAATATTGTATTTTATTAATCAGAAGGTTATTTGGGCTTGGCCGGTTAGGTCATTAACCTCTTTAAATAGAGGACTCTTGCACAATTCTATATACAATTGAATACAATACATTCATACATTTTAATTTGGTACCAGAGCTCTTTGTTCTGGGAACTTTCACTTCCGCTAAAACCCTAAGCGACTTAGGTGTTCTCTCCTTCCTATACACCGAGCGTCTCTTCGGCTTATTTTTGCAACTATCCGTACATGCACTGTTCATTGCGTCTGTATAGGTACTGTTCACCGCGTCCGTACGAGCATTGTTCACCACGTCCGTATGAGGTACTGTTCACCGCATTCGTACCGTCACTGTTCACATGTCCTTTTTTGGCCATTCCAAGACAGAACAGCTCGCCTTCTCGTCATCTTTCCATGTCTCGTCTTCGTTCGTTGCGGGTGCCCTCTGTTAGGAAGATATCAACGAAAAACCCATAGTTTGGACATCTTTTTGCAACATTTTTGAGTGATTTCTTGTTTCCTTGCAGTTCCATACTATTTCTGGCCATCTCATTTATTTTTGCGATGGAGAGCTCAAGTAATGCACTCAAAATTACTACAAGTGTCATCCTCAGTACTGCCCTATATCCATTACAACAATGAAACTGACCGAATTTTCTACTTACAAGACCTGGCCTACCTCCATTAAGATCTGGTTTACTGGTCAGGGACATGGGAAACATCTCACGACCAAGTCTGCTGATATTCCAAAGGATCAAATATCTGAATGGGAAAAGATTGATGTCCAGCTGCTAAGTATCCTTTGGCAATCCATTGATCTGGAGGCTATAGACATTTTTATCCCCTTTGAGACCTGCTATGACGTACAGGAGGAGGTCAAAAACCTCTACACCAATGAAATTCAGCAGCTTTATTCCATTTTTGTTTTCAGATAATAGAATTGCGCAAATCACCAGATGCTCAAATAGAGACTTATATTAGTAAGATTCGTTCTTTGATGCAGGAATTCTTAGCTATGTTACCTCATGCTGCAGATGCCTTTGCGTACAAGAAGCAGGTGAAGCGCTTCTTTATGGTCGTGATCTTTTTCGGCCTTTCAGAGGAGTTAGAAAGTGTTCGTGAGAATATTCTAACTAGTGCTGAGACTCCTAGCCTATCACACACTTTCGAGCGCCTTCTGAATCTTAAGATAAATCAGTAGCACCCACACATGTACTAGGCACTGATTCAAATGTGTTCATTTCTCGTGCCAATGATTCCAATTGGAAGAGTGGACGCGACCGCCGGCATGGTCGTGGACAAGGTGGCCACAGACAGAGGCCTCGTTGCAATTATTGCTAGAATCTTGGACATTTTGAAGAACGTTACTATAGAAAGTTCCCTCACTTGAAGCCACCAACTGCCAACTTTGCTCAGACTAACGCTACATCACCTTTTACTGGATCAGTAACTTATTCGAGTGCCGACTATGAGGCACTTCTCAAGAAGGTTTCTTCCCAGCCTCCTACTCAAGACACTGGTAATCATATTGCTTGCCTTTCTCAATCATCTCTTGGATCTTAGATAATAGACTCAGGTGCTACTAATCACCTTTGTGGTAATAAGAATCTTTTCATATCACTTTCTTATTCTAATAATCTACCTTCTGTAACTCTTGTTAATGGCACTAAGGCTCCTGCTCATGGAATTAAGCAAGCTAACCTAACTTCCTTTTTGACTTTGAACTCTGTTTATTATATACCTGGCATTACCTTCAATTTAATCTCTGTTAGCTAGTTGGTTCATTATGTTTCATGTTCTATTACTTTCTCTAAACAATCTTTTTCTCTACAGGATCCGAGTATGGGGAAGATGATTGGAGCGGGCATTGAGTCACGAGGTCTCTACTATCTGATTGCACCACCATCTCCAGTAGCATGCTCTCTCATGGAGTCTCCTGAACTAATTCACAGTCGTCTGCGTCATCCAAGTCTTTCCAAGCTTCAACATATGATTCCTTTTTTATCTAGTCTCAAGTCTTTAAAATGTCAGTCTTATCATCAAGGAAAGGACACTCGTTCTTCCTTTGCTAGTAGAGTCAACAAAAAAACTGATGCTCCATTTTCTATTATTCATTTTGTATCTCTGTTTTGGATTTTTAGTATTTTGTAACATTTATTGACGATTTCTCTCGTTGTACTTGAGTTTATTTAATGAAAAATCATTCTGAATTATTTTCAATTTATCAAAAAATTTGTTCAAAGATAAATACTCAATTTGGTGCTTCTATTCAAATCTTGCACGGTGATAATGCGAAAGAGTATATGTCTCTTGAATTTTTTAATTTTTTGGAGAAACATAGGACATTACACCATACCACTTGTTCGCACACTCCACAATAAAATGAGCGGCCGAATGTAAAAGTAGACATCTGGTTGAAACTGCACGTATCCTTCTAATTCATATGAATGTTCCACTCTATTTTTGGGCAGATGCTATAATCACCTCTTTCTGTGCTAAATAATGAAGTTCCACACAATGTATTATTTCTAAGAGTGCCTTCCTATCCTCTGCCTCCCCATGTATTTGGATGTACCTGCTTTTTTCATAATCTTACTCCAGGGAAAGATAAATTAACATCCAAAGCCTTCAAGTGTATTTTCCTTGGATATACTTGTTTTCAAAAGTGGTATCGCTACTACTCTCTTGATCTCAAGCGTTATATTGTTTCCGCTGACGTCATTTTTCTTAATCAACAACCTTTCCATTCTATCTCGTCTCAGATAACACAAGTTGATCAAGTTCTTCCTGTTCCTTTTCTTGACTTATCTTTACTAGCTGCAGGTGATTCTATCCCAGAGGAGCGACCCCTTGCCTCCATTCTTGAGAATTGCCCTTTTTTCACCTATCAGCGTCGTCAGACTGCACCTCCTGCGGACTTGATCCTTGTTGACCCATTGCCTTCTCTTGTCGACTCTTCCCCTCCAGATCCTCCATAAGAGATTACTGCCATTGCCCTCCGCAAAGGTATTCGATCCACTCGCAACCCTCATCCACTTTACAGTTTCTTGAGTTATGATAAACTTTCTTCACAATATTTTACTTTTGTTTCTAGTATTTCGTCTGTTTCTATTCCTAAGACCACAGGTGAAACATTATCTCATCTGAGTTGGCGCCAGGCGATGATTGATGAAATGACAACACTTCACTCTAATGGCACATCGGATCTTGTTTGTGCTCCTCCCGGGAAGTCGGTTGTAGGTTGTCGATGGGTATTCACAATCAAAGTTGGTCTTGAAGGCATTATTGATCGCCTCAAAAGCTTGATTAGTGGCCAAAAGATATACTCAAATTTTTGGTCTTCACTATAGGGGATACTTTTTCTCCTGTTGCTAAGATGGCCTCTGTTCGCCTGTTTCTGGCACTTGCTGTCATTCATCGCTGGCCCCTTCTTCAGCTTGATATAAAAAATGCCTTCTTACATGGTAACTTATAGGAGAAAGTATATATGGAGTAACCACCAAGTTTTGTTGCTCATGGGGAGAGTTCTAGAATGGTATATAAGTTTCGTAAATCTGTATATGGCATGAAGCAGTCTCTTCGGGCCTAGTTTAGTCGCTTTAGCTCCACAGTTCAATATTTCGGTTTAACCCAAAGTAAAGCCGATCATTTTGTCTTCTATCGGCATAGCTCTTTTGGCCAGTACATCTATATCCCAGTCTATGTTGATGACATCATTATTACTGACAACGATCAAGTTGAGATTGATCAATTAAAGAAATACTTATTCAATCAGTTTCAGACTAAAGATCTTGGCAGACTTCGATATTTCTTAGGAAATGAATTGGCATAGTTTAGGCAGTGCATCTCCATTTGCTAGAGGAAGTATGCACTGGATATCCTCGATGACAGTGGAATGTTGGGATGTAAACCCATTGATACACCAATGGATCCTAATTTTAAGCTATTACCCGGAAAGGGGGAGCCGTTGGCAGACCCTGGTCGTTACCGCTGACAAGTTGAAAAGTTTAATTATCTTATTGTGACAAGGCTCGATATCTCTTTTGCAGTTAGTGTGGAAAGTCAATTTCTTGACTCTTCTTGTGACTCTCATTAGGATGCAGTTATCAGGATTCTTCGATATATCAAAAGAGCACCAGGAAGAGGTTTATTATACACAAATAAAGGAAATGCAAATGTGTCTACCTATTCAGATGCTGTCTGGGCATGTTCTTCTTCAGACAGACGATCCACCTCAGGGTATTGTGTTCTCCTCGGAGGAAATCTGATCTCTTGGAAGAGTAAGACGCAAACTGTAGTTGCCAGGTCAAGTGCAGAGGTAGAATATCGGGCAATGGAAAATGCTACCTCTGAGCTCATATGGCTAAAATAATTACTTAAGGAACTACATCTCTATGAACGACGGCCCATGAAACACATTTGTGATAATCAAGTAGCATTGCACGTATCTTCTAACCCAGCCTTTAATGAGAGAAACAAACATATAGAAAGTGACTCTCACTTTGTTAGAGAGAAGATTCAGTCAGGAGAGATCAAGATAGCATTTGTCAATTCAAGTGTTCAACTTGCAGATATTTTCACAAAGGCTCTTAGAGGTCCCTGAATAGATCATATATGTAACAAACTGATGTCTACAATTTATTACAATTTTGGGCTTATTCTATGGGAAATGATGAGTGGGAAAATGCCATTTGAGGATATGACTCCAATACAAGTTGTTATTGCTGTGGAAAATAAGGATTTAAGGTCTGTTATTCCTTCAACATGTCTACCTGTTATTAGAGATTTGATTCAGCAATGTTGGGCCTTGAAACTAGAGAAGAGGCCCGAGTTCTGCAATGTTATTCAGGTTTTGGAGCAATTTGATCAATCTTCACTTGCCATTGATGGTACCTTGAATCTGGTGTAAAAACCTTGTAGCCGAGATCATCATCATCTTAAGAAATGCCTTCTTCATTGGATTCAAAAATTTGGTCATGAATAGTGGTAGCTTTTTTTAATTTTTGTTAAACCATTCCATTGTAAATTGTAATTAGAAATGAAGAGTTATTTTAGATATTTGTCATTATGTAATTTATGTCAATAAATTTCATTTCATTTTTAGTTTTTGAATTGTTTGAATGGGGTTTGATCCGGATAAAATATAGGCCCAACCAGGGCCGAAAAACACATAAGGAAGCCCAGGCCCATTGAAGACCAGAGCAAAGCGCAAAGAACAAGCACAGACGCGATGCTCTCTTCGCGAAACACAGACGCGATGCCCTCATCGCGACACACAAGACGCGATGCCTTCATCACGTCACACAAGAAGCAATACCCACAACGCGTATGAAACCTTCTATAGGAAGTAAACTTAAGGCCCAAGGCAACTCCACCGCGCCTTAACTCCAGTAAACAACGGACAGCTCCAGCTTGCCACAACTCTACTACTAGACACTATGGAAGATAAGGCTACTCAGGTCCCCTGACTGACCTGCAGCCCAAGGCTGGCCACTCATAAGCCAAGCCTCCTTAACTAAGGCGACATCTTAACTACTATATAAGCAAACGATATACCACCAAGGTACGATCATCTTTACTTAATCAACACAAAAACACCTGCCTCTGATACTGACTTAAGCATCGAAGTGTCTTCGTAGGTACCCACCCATTTGGTGCAACACGCCAACGAGAAGGATAAAGCTCAAGCACTCTCCAACAGCAATATCAGGCCCAGGCCACTAACAACGTAAGCTCATTCAACCGTGTGTGATTAGGCTCGAAACATATAGTCAGTCCATACTGTATTTGGTCTGATCATTGGCGCCGTCTGTGGGAAAATCTCTCTATTAGAACCTATCTTTCTCTAAAAACATGGTTGACACTCGAAGCAAATCCCAAAATGGCTCCAAAGGAAAACATAAGGAGATCCCTGCATCCCGTGAAAATTTAGCGTCGTCGGTGGCACCAATTCCCATCCATCTGGATGACCTACCGACACCCCAACATCTGTTGGACCTTATTACACAACAAAATAAAAAAATTGCTCAGCAGAATCTAGATTTAGCTCGATTAAAAAAGGCACAAAAGAATAAAGAAAAAAACCAAGGAAAGGGAAAAAAACAAGAAAAAGAGAAAGAGACTGAGAAGGAAAAAAATCCAGAGAATTCAGATGAAAGTGAACCACTCCATGCACATTCAACTGGTAACCCAGGACCTTCAGGTCACAAAAACAGGAAAGGTGAAGAAATAAAAGATACTCACGAGAATGAGAATTCTCATGGAAATTCAAGGACATTCTCTCGAATTGTTCATCCATTCGCCCCTTGCATAATGAACATCCCGATTCCTCGGGATGTTAAGATCATAACAAAAAAATATAACGGCAAAAGGATCCCCAAGAACATCTGGAACAATTCCAGACAAACATGATGGCACAAGATGTAGTAGATCCAATATCATGCCGACTGTTTCCAACAACCCTAAAGGAGACAACACTTAGGTGGTACTCAGCGTTGCCACCTAATTCGGTGCAAAGTTGGGAGGACTTAACCAACCAATTCCTCGTACGATTTGCAACGAGCAAGGCGCAATACAAATCTACGCTCGCACTAAAAACTGTACGTCAAGGATCTAAAGAAACTTTGCGTGATTATCTAAACATAATCACTGAAGCGCTTCTTTGATGAAGCGCTCTTGATGAAGTCTCGCTACACATAATTACTGAAGGATTACTGGAAGGCCCTTTCTTTATGTCGCTAGCCAAACAGTGACCACGCACCATAGAAGAACTAAGAGCGCGATCAGAAAAATTCATCAACTTGGAAGATTACAAGCGTTCACGCGATATTTCAAACACCAGGGCTAACACTGACAACTTTGAAAGAGATGTCCAAAAGAATTTTCAACGAAAATTCCGCGAAAAAAGAAAGTGGGGGAGATACGACAATTACACCCCTTTGAATACCTCCCAAAGACGAATTTTGAAGGAAGTATTCCAAACCGGGTATGTACGGGTTAATAGGCCACCCCCACTGCCGTAAGGAGTTCAGCGCGATGAAACTAAATTTTGTGAATTTCACAACGACAAAGGTCATACAACTGACGAATGCCTCGCGCTTAAAAATACCATTAAGGCACTCATCAAAGAAGGAAAACTCCATGAATTTATTTCCAGCTGCAGGGAATATAAGGCGCAGAGAAGGCGTGACAAAAGTCCAGACCACGACCCAAACCCCAATGAACAAAGGGCACATCCCAAGAGAAACTATAACCCCGCTCGTAACAATGATCGAAGAAGTGACAGAGCAACTTTGACTGACAGACATCAAGGGACTCCACCGTGAAATAGGCAGCGAACCGTACAGCAACAACGCGATGGACTACCCAATAACACGGCAGGAGTTTTAGCTACTATTGCCGGAGGATCAGCGGGAGGAGGGGCGACTAAATCTCAACGAAAAAAGCATCTGAAATCAGTAATGAAGGTGCGCGATCATGCTCACCATTCCACTTCTCGTGATCAAAGACAGGCCATAAGTTTTGATGACAATGACTACGACGACATCATCCCAGACCATGATGACCCGTTGGTGATCTCATCTTGCATGGTTAATCTCCAGGTAAAACGTATTATGATTGATAATGGTAGTTCAGCTGATATTATTTTCTGGGATGCTTTTCGCGCGATGCACATCCCAGAGGAACATCTACTTCGTGGATGTTCAGATCTAATTGGTTTCGCTGGAGAATGCGTACAACCTAAAGGCACCATTGAGATATGGGTAACCTTTGGAATCCTGCCTCAGGCGCGTACTATCAAAGTACGGTTTTATGTTATTGAATACGCATCGGCATACAACATCATCCTAGGAAGACCAACCATTGCCGCGCTCAAGGCAATCATTTATATGCCCCACCTTTTGATGAAACTCTGCGATACATCGGGCGCAGTAGTTGCTATCAGGGGCGACCAGAAAGCAACGCGCAACTGCTATAATACTAGTTTACGAGCCAAAGCTCCTATACAATCAGATAACAAAGCCAAAGCATCTGTCAATATGACATAACTCGATATGCGCGAAGATCTGCGGGATACACGTCCTCAACCTGATGGGGAATTAGAAAACCTTCAAGTGGGGCCATTACCTGAAAATGTCACCAAAATTGGACGACACCTCCCCGAAGCAGAAAAAAGCGCGTTGGTGACAGTGCTACTGAAACATAAAGATCTCTTTGCCTGGACAGCGGCTGACATGCCAGGGATAGACCCAAACATTATTTGTCACCATTTAACGTTAGATCCCAAAGCTAAACCTATCACGCAGAAAAAACGCAAAATTTCCCCAGAAAAACAGATGGTAGTAGAGACCGAAGTAGCAAAACTACTTGATGCAGGGATAATTCGAGAAGTCACGTACTTCACCTGGCTTTCTAATGTGGTACTCGTCAAGAAACCCAACGGAAAGTGGCACATGTGTACAGATTACACATACCTTAACAAGTATTGCCCAAAGGATTTTTATCCACTTCCCACCATTGATAAACTGGTGGATAATTCTGCGGGATACCAAATTTTATCCTTCATGGATGCATATTCAGGTTATAACTAGATTCTGATGTTCACACCAGACGAAGAAGCTACAACTTTTATCACTGAAAAAGCTACTTATTGCTATAACATGATGTTGTTTGGTCTCAAGAACGTCGATGCCACTTATCAACGCATGATGAATAAAGTTTTCAGTCTGCAGATTGGTCAAATGCTTGAAGTATACATTGATGACATGATAGTCAAAACAATGACTACTGTACAACATCCCCAAGATTTGGATCAAGTATTTCAGCAACTGCGCAAATACAGGTTACGACTTAACCCAGCCAAATGCGCGTTTGGAGTACCAGCTGGAAAGTTTTTAGGATTCATGCTGACACATCGCTGCATAGAGGCCAATCCTGATAAATGTAGGGCTATACTCAACATGACCAGCCCGCGAAACATAAAGGAACTACAACAATTGACGAGAAGAATTGCTGCCCTAACACGATTCCTTCCTACTTCTGCACAAAAGTCACTACCAATGTTTAAGCTATTGCATAAGCAAACAGACTTCAATTGGACCCCTGAATGCAAAACAGGATTCATGGCCATCAAAGAGCACTTGGCAAACCCACCAGTCCTGGTCAAACCCCAACGAGATGAGCCTCTGGTTCTTTACTTATCTGTCAGCAACGCAGACATAAGCGTTATCTTATTGCGCGAAGACTCCATGGAACAACGACCAATCTACTTTGTCAGTAAAGCACTTTAAGGACTAGAATTGCGCTATCAGCAAATAGAAAAGGTTGCTTTCGCGCTCATCTTAACATCGCGACGCCTGCGCCATTGTTTCCAGGGACACACCATCAAAGTTCGAACAAACCAACCCCTTCGACAAATGTTAAGACAACCCGATCTGGCATATCGTATGATTTCGTGGTCAATAGAATTATTAGAGTACGATATCATCTACGAACCACGATAAGAAATCAAAGCCCAGGTATTAGCAGACTTCCTCGTCGAAATGACACACCTACAAGAAGTTGAGAGGAGTGAGGAATGGGTTATTTTTGTCGACGAATCTTCCAATGTTAAAGGAAGTGGTGCAGGAGTCATCGTGGAAAGCCCTCAAGGAATAACAGTAGAGCACTCTATCCATTTTGGATTTAAAGCCTCAAATAACCAAGCCGAGTACGAAGCAGTCCTCGCCGGACTTGCCATGGCCAAAGACTTGGGGGCAACAAACATAACCCTCAAAAGCGACTCACAATTAGTAATTGCTCAAGTCCAAGGAAATTACCAGGCGAAAGAAGCATTAATGATAAAATATCTTGAAAAAGTGAGACTACTACTGACAGAATTTCAAAGCTTTAAAATGGAGCACATCCCCAGAGAGCAAAACTCACGAGCTAACATTTTATCCAAGTTAGCCAGCACAAAAGGACCAGGAAATAATAGATCTGTGATCCAACAAAGCGTCCCCAATCCTAGCATCATAATGGTTGTAACTAAACAAAAAGCTCAACCATCCCAAAATGCGCAATCCATGGTCGATGATGACAACATGCCATTGGACAATAAAGAGACTTGGATGACACCAAATTGGAACTATTTAGTCAAAGGAGTGGCACCACAAGAAACACGTGCAGCAAAAAAGCTATCGCGTAAGGCTTCGTTCTACACTATCATCAACAACCAACTCTACAAAAAAGGGTTCTTCTCCCCAATGCTTAAATGTTTAGATCCTCAGCAGGCTCAGTATGTAATCTCTGAGGTACACGAGGGAATCAGCGGACATCACATGGGAGGGAAATCCTTATCTCGAAAACTGCTTCGCGCAGGCTATTTTTGGCCATCTATGGAGAAGGATTCCAAAAAACACGTGCGGCAATGTGTCAAATGTCAGGAGCACGCAGACTTACACCTTGC